>NC_037677.1:32095422-32215409 GCF_003255815.1 Theropithecus gelada | reverse complement strand
TCAAAAAAAAAAAAAAAAAAAAAAAAAAAAACCACGAAGATCAAATAAATGTGTATGCTTTTTCTCCTATTAATCTGCTTCTTTTCAGTGATTTCCAGTGAACCTTCAGAGGGTGAAGGGAAAATATTCCCTTGGCCCAGACAGTATCTTGAGATTTTTTTTTTTAATTTGGGAGGCTTCTTGAATTTGAAAATCGCAGATCTATGGAATTCACAAGCATGGTAAACACACAGAGCATAACATTTTCTCCTTCTGAGACCCCTGGCAAGCCAGACTAACATTCCATTTTTACTGGGGAAAGGAGGCGAGTTCTCCAGTGATGTCCACTTCTGCAGCATTCTTTCAGGAACAGAAAAAGCAGAAAATATACAATAATAGCTGGGGCCAGGCATAGTAGCTCGTGCCTATAATGCCAGCACTTTGGAAACCCAAGGAGGAAGGATCATTTGAGGCCAGGAGTTCAAAACCAGCCTGGAATACATAGCGAGACTCCATCTGTACAAAACAAAAACAAACAAACAAAAAACAACAACAACAAAAAAAACATAAAATAATAGCTTATTGATGAAGATCCACAGCTATTAGAAGTGGACGTATCACACCCACTCACAGCATAGGAACAAGTGGTAAAAGGCAGAAAGAGAATCATTATTGACACAGAAGCAAGAGATTTTCAGCCTCAACATCTGAGAGTGGCCTTCCCAGAGGCTCTGGTTAGGCCGCCTTGTCCTAAACCGATGTTGAATCCTGTAATAATCAGTTAAAGGGTTTGTTAGTGGCATGAGTATGTTATATGGCTCTGGATTTAGTGGGTGGAAGAGAGTCAACAACCTTTGAAAAGTATAGGCTAAAATGCTTTTCTCTGTGGTCCAGTTCTTAGTTCTATCCCTCTACTGTGATTCTCGGGGAATGTTTCGCATGCACGGATTGACTTCCTTGTTCCTTAACTGAATGACTCCTAAATTTGACCTCCAGCTTTGTCCTCTCTAGTGAATAGAAAATACTCCTATGTCTGGAAGCTTCCTGGATATCTTGCCACCTTGATTTCCTGCCAGTACCTCACTGAAGTTCTTGTTTATCTGCTCCTCCTGCCCAAACTAAACCTTCCTCTTGGCCTCTCTATTTCCTGCGATGATGCTACTGAGCCATTGTGAAGCCTTTCAGGCTAGATTTCCTAGATTTATCTTCATCTTTAATTTCTCCCCCTCTCTTTTTACCTTTTCAATATATTTTCTCTGTCACCACCTTCCCCTCTTCTAGCATCAAAACTGGTCCCTTGACTTCACTTACTTCCTAACCTGATCGATCCTATAGCACTTCCAAAATATTTTTCTTCAGAGTTGTCATACGTAGGTCTCATGCCATGCTGCTGTTCCAAGAAAAAATTTGCAGTTTCTCTCAATTGCCCTGCAATTGAGTAGGAGATTGGCAGGACTTATTTCTCAGTCTCGAGAGGATGAAGTGAAGAAACTAAGCTGGGATCACACCTGTAACCCCAGGGAGGCTGAGGCAGGAGGATGGCTTGAACCCAGGAATTCAAGACAAGCCTGGGCAACATAGCAAGACCCTGTCTCTATAAATATTAGCTGGACATGTTGATTTGTGCCTGTGGTCTCAACTACTCAGGAAACTGAGGCGGGAGAATTGCTTGAGCCTGGGAGATCATGGCTGCAGTGAGCTATGATCATGCCACTGTACTCCAGCCTGGGCAACAGAGTGAGACTCTGTCTCAAAAAAAAGAAAACAAAAAAAAAAAAAAAAAAGGAAGAAAGAAACCAACCAGCAGGAACCAGCAGAAGGTGAGGAAAGTGATCACTAGCTATCTTCATTGCTTATTAGCATAAGATACTCTTACCAGTGCCATGACAGCTTACAAATGCCATGACAATGACCCAGGAAATTACTTTTCCTTTCCATGGTAACAACCTGGAAGTTATTGCCTCATTTCCTAAAAGTTCAAAGTAACTCCCCTCAATTTGCATGTAACTGAAAGTGAGTTCACGTGAGTATAAATACAGTTGCCACCAGCCCAAACTGCTACTGACTGGTGCACTGCCTATGAGTGAGCCCTACTCCACAGGGAGCGTGTACCATCCAATAAAAGATTGCCGTCTAACTCTACTGGCTCATCCTTGAATTCTTTCCTGGGTGAAGCCAAGAAACCTCCTGGGCTTAACCCCGCTTTGGGGGCTCACCTGTCCTGCATTAACTCCACAGTCAATACCCAAACTACGAACTATACCCTTGTTATCATCAGCACCCAGACACCAGGGTTCAACACCAGCTCAGACGTCAACTTTTTATGGGTCAGTTACTTCACCTGAAAAGTGTTCTGTTAGGGTTGTGTAAAGATTAAGTGAGTTAATATATGTATGTTAGGCACTTAGAATAGTACCAAGCACTTAGTAGGTATTATATTGGCGTTTCTTGTTATGACCAGTCTTAGAACCTAGCAAATAGAAACACCATTTCCCAAACATGTCTTCACTTTTATCATTTCTCAACTGATACAGTTTCGCTCTGTGTCCACACCCAGATTTTATCTTGAATTGTAATCCTCATGTGTAAAGGGTGGGACCTAGTGGAAGGTGATTGGATTACCAGGACGGTTGCCCCATGCTGTTCTTGTGATCGTGAGTGAAATCTCACGAGGTCTGGTAGTTTTTCCTGCGCTCACTCCCCACGTAAGATGTGCCTGCTTTCTCTTCCACCATGATTGTAAGTTTCCTGAGACCTCCCCAGCCACGTGAAACTGTGAGTCAATTAAACCTCTTTCCTTTATAAATTACTCAGTCTTGGGGAGTTCTTTATAGCAATGTGAAAACGGACTAATACATGAACTTTTGTTCAAATTGTTCCCTCTGCCTTCAATGACCTTTTCGTCACTTAAAGTCTACCCATTTTTCAAAGTCTACCTCAAATACCAATACTTCCCTTGAAACTTTCACTTAAAAGACTTGCCTTTTTCTGAATTCAGGATAATACATCTGCCCCAACTACCTTTATTCATAAGAAATAAAATAATATACATTTTAGCATTTTAAAGTCTCTATATAAGATGATATTCTATAGAGCTGTTATATTACTAAGTTGACCTTTTTGTTACAGTCATACTCCAAAAATTTTCATTATATTATTTTATTTCATTTGTTTGTAAGTGAATTTGAAATCATTTTCAAGAGCAAAATTGGAAACAAAATCCCAGCTTTAGGAAGAAATAAATCAGAGCTTTCCAAAACTAATATTCTAGGATTTAGAAAGATTTTTAAGAGAGAAGAGTTTAAATATTTTTGAAGTATAGACTTATAAAGCATTTCTGGGGAATCTGAAGAAACAAATATAGCATTGCACAAGTATTATGCTATTTAATATTATTTTGATCAGGTTATTTTAAAGTTTGAATGACTTTTTTTTTTCTTTCAACTGTACTTTCTCTGCTATATTTCATGCATTGTAAGATTTTAAAGGTTGGCCCCTTGTGGAGACAAATTACACCTGGGGAAATTAGCCCAGGTGTTGGCAATTAATTGTGGAGCCAGAAACTCCCCAGTGACGTGAGACAGAGCCTTCCCACCGTGTTCTCTGGACTTCTTTTTTCTAAGATGCTGGATCTTCAATTTTAATGAGGGAAAAGTGCCCCCCTGTGGTTTGTACTTGGCCTTGGATTTTTTTTTTTTTTTTTTCAATCTAAAGATTATGTGCTTTCCCAAGGAAAAGCTGGCAAAACCAGGAAGAAGGCGGTACTCACCTGGATTCTAATTTTCTCCTCTTTGGGATTCTTATCAGTAGCAAATCACCTTTCAAGTCATCCCTTCACCCATCCACCAGCCTCAAATCCATGCCCTCACACTATCCCTTGTTCATTCCCACTTAGGTTCCTTCAGAGCCAGGATCCCTCTGAGAGCTCACCCATCCTAATGTTTTCAGGAGGGAAACACACAGAAAATGCTTTCAGTAATGGTCTGTGCTGGACTCCTTCCTCCTTTCTCTAGTTATTCTCTTCTTTTCCCACTCCCACTCCAACCTCCCTGCCACCACCAAACTTTCTAGTATCTCTGATGCATATCCTCTCATTTATATTTATTCTTTCAAGAAGTTTATTTTAGGTTTGTGTGCATTTATTTTTTTCTTTTTTTGAGATGGAATTTCGCTCTGTTGCCCAGGCTGGAGTGTGGTGGCACAGTCTCAGCTCGCTGCCACCTCTGCCTCCCAGGTTTAAGCAATTCTCGTGCCTCAGCCTCGAAAGTAGCTGGGATTACAGGCATGTGCTACCACACCCAGCTAGTTTTTGTGTTGTTAGTAGAGATGGGATTTCTCCATGTTGGCCAGGCTAGTCTCGAACTCCTGACCTCAGGTAATGCACCTGCTTCGGCCTCCCAAAGTGCTGGGATTACAGGTGTGAGCCAAATGGTCTTGAGCTACAGATAGCATTCTTTCTTCCAACTGTTACTCAGCACTCTATCTTTGAGAATGGGCCATGTTGGTGTGTGGACATTCAGTGCATTGCTTCAAAGGGCTGCCCTGTGTTCCACAGCAGACATAGAGAACATTATACCAATCCTCTATCCCAGAGATGGTACCCTGAAGGCCTCCAAATCCCGCAAACAATGCTATGATGAGTATCCATAAGCCTGTTCCAACGTGGGCCTGTGTGTGAATTCCTTCCAGAAATACCAAGAAAGAGAATTCCTGTATCCTAGAAATACGCATACTCAGTTTAATGATTTCCTGCCAGGATGTTCTTAAAGACTGCAACACCAATTTATACTTCCACCAGCCTATTCATGGGGGTGCCTATTCTTTGCCAGACTATTGTGTGGAAATGATATTTCGTTGTATGTTGACTTAGAATTCTGAGGAATAATAGGAATAATACCCTGGAGCAACTCTGCTGTTTGTTAACTTTTGTTTGGATTTTCCCTTCTGTAAATCACCAATTTGTATTCTTAAGTTTTTTGTTTTGTTTTGTTCTTTTGTCAGGGTTCCTACCTTCTTCTGGTTGATGTGCAGAAATCCCCAGTTCCTTGTGTTATCTAGGTTTCGGTTCCTTGTCAGTTTTAGGCCTTGCCAATGTTTTCTCAGTATCTGTCACTTCTAACCTTGCCTGTGGCATCTTTCATTGCATGGAAATCCTTAGTTATTTCTTTATGATATATCCTTCGCAAGAAGAAGCCTTTTTCTATCCCTCATGTAAGGGCATATTCTCATGTTATCTTTTCTATTAAATCTGACATGTATATTTTTCATATCCAAGTCCTTTTCTGGAGTCCAACGTTGCACATGGTAGATAGGAATCAGTTTCATTTTTCTTTACATGGGAGTCAGTGTTCCCAATGTCATCTACTAACATGTATGCTTTCATATTAATCTGTAGAGCCATCTTCATCATATATTAAGTTGCTGAATTGTCTGCTCTGCTCCATTGTTTTACTGTCTGCTTGCATATCTATATCACACTGTTTCTATCACTGTGAGGCTTTTTGGTATGTCTTAGTATCTGATAGAACAGAAGCAGCCACATTTCTCATTTTTCTAAAGATCAAATTGACCATTCATGGACCTTTAGTCTTTCACATGAATTTTGTAGTAAATTTAACCATGAATTTCATTGAAACTTCCTTGAATGTATAGATTAATTTGAGAAGAATTGACATCTTTATAATATTAACATCCATTCAGAGACACTGAAAGTATATTTAGTTGGATTAATTTCTGTGTCCTTTGTTCAGTTTAAAATTTTTTCTCAAAAAAGATTTATTCTTTAATTCCTAAATACCTATAGTTTTTATTGAAAGTATAAATCATGCCTTATTTTTCTTGTATTTTCTAGACAGTTAATACAAGTATTAAAAAATTTTTGATTTTTATTTTGATCTGAGAGGAGCTGGGCACATTCCTCAGCCCCGGGCTCAAAACAAACAAGCCCAATACAAACACATCCCATCCTCCCATCCCACCACATATCGCCATATATCTCTCAAACTTCCTGAGCCCAGTACAAACACATCCCATCCTCCCATCCCACCACATATCGCCATGTATCTCTCAAACTTCCTGAGCCCAGTACAAACACCACCTGGAAAAGTCTCCGATAAGGAGGCAGCCGTTCAAAGTTTTACTGAAAGCGCGGGAACCAAAAGAATTCCTTTGTTCCCCTGTAACTTTCGGGCTATAAAAAGCAAACACTCGCATTGTTCAGGGCCCTCTTGTATGCTGTGTAATGGAGGGACCAAGTTCGAACTTGTAGTAAAGATCCTTGCCGCTTGGCTTTGACTCTGGACTCTGGTGGTCTTCTTTGGGGAACAGAGGGTCTGGGCACAACAGATCATGTATCCAGCAACCTTGATCAACTCCCTTAATTGTTCTAGTAGCTTATCTATTGATTGCATTCCTAGGTAAATTATATTATCTCTCTCTTTCTTAACCAAGCTTTATATGCCATGTGTTTTTCTTTTTTTATGGCAGTCACTGGAATTATGTTAAACAGTAGCGGTGTTAGAGACATTCTTGTCTTTTCCTCTATCATAAAGTGAATTTTTTTGTTTTGGGGTATATAGTGGTAGCAAAAATATCTCCTTTTTCCACTTTTTCATTTTTGTTACAGAAACTCTGAATTTTAACTAGAGTTATATCCATCCAGAATTAAGACTACCTTTTTCATCCTCTCCTGCAGCTAGATGTGACCTCATAATTAAGTTCTGGTCAACGGGATATGAATAGAAGTGATGTGATCATCTTTTGCTCGTAACTTTAAAAAGGGTCACCCTATCAGGAATCCCATAGATTGCTTCTGAAGGTGAAGAGTATGCACGTAAGAAGAGAGGTTAAATGAGGCTTCCTTTCCCATCACTTCCATTCTCCCTTGGAAGAAATGGGTATGTCTTCCAGTTCCTCGTTTCTGATGGCTGAAATGTGGATATAATGATGGTGTCCAGAGTAATAACAGTGGATCATACAGTTGAGGCCAGCACCTCAGGATGACACATCAACATAATAGGAGGAGACTAGACCCCCATACCGTGAAATTGCCCCATTAATCCTGGACTGCTGTTGTACAAACAACACACACTTGGAGGAAGTACTTAAATTTGTATTTATGCCCTCATGTTTAAATGCCATATGGCTAGATATAAAAATCTTGGCTCGAAGTTCGTTTCTCTTTGTTTTAAAATGCTAAGCCATTGTTTTCTTGTATCCAGCACTGCTATTGAAAAGTTTGATTTTTGTTTCTCTGTAGATGATCTACTGTTTATCTCTACAAACTTACAATTCTCTTTGTCTTTGACGCTCTGAAATGTGACTATAGCATCTAGGTGAGGGAGTTTTTGTTGCTGTTTATTTATTTAATATACACATCATGCTTGACACTTGGTTAGCAGCTGTTCCAGTAAAGAATTCATCTTTAAACTCCTCAAAAGAATAGGAATTGTGAGTAGATCGTCTCTCTCAGTTACAACCTACTTGCCCTGGAGAGATAGAGGTGAAGAAAGTGCCACAGTGTGGCTAGTCATTCCTCATATATTGTTATGAACTCTTCACTCTTGGAAGGCTTTTGTTATGCTCTGATATTAACCTGAAGACCCAGGCTATAATGGCTGATTCCTGAAGTGAAGGGTGTAGCAACCATTAACCCAAGAAGAAAGAAGCAACAGCAGAACATAAAAGCTTTTTTCAATCTGCGCTCTCGCTGTGCCTGTGAGATCCTTCTCCTCAAGCTGTCTCTGTCTCTCCAACCTGGCCCCCATTTCTCCCACCATCCACAAACAGGAGTTCACCCCACTGTTCACATTCCCCAGGACGTTCATGCCATGTTTATGTTAGTTTCTCAGCTCCATGCTTCTGTCTTACTACTAGATTCTCCAAGGTTGATTTGGGAAAAGAAAGCCAGCAACCCATCCTGGCTCACCATCCTAACGAAAAGCCAAACATCAGATACAGGAATTGTTTAAGAGGCTTTGGTTGGGTGGAGTTATGCACACCTGTAATCCCAGCACTTTGAGAGGCCGAGGCGGGAGGATCACTTGAGTCCAGGAGTTCGAGACCAACCTGAGCAACATAGTGAGAACGCCCCCATCTCTAGAAATAAATAAAAATAAAAAGAAGTCTTAACAATTGGCAATATTGATGCATTAATAGTGAGACTTTTAACCTGGAAGGAAGGGAAGTTACCCTCACTAGAGCCTGGAGACGAAAGTAAATTCATCCAGATGAGACGTTGTTGGACTACTTGACTGTTTTTCCACACTCTGTAGGTACTCAGACCATCTCTGAGATCATCTCTGGAGAAAAACATGACGTGGGGAAGAGTAATATTTGGAAATTCCCTAGGAGGCCACCCTATCAGGCATCCCATAGATTGAAGGTGAAGAGTATGCACATAGGAAGAGAGGTTAAATGAGGCTTCCTTCCCATCACCCATCTCAGAAGCATATCACGCATTAAACACAACCACATAGGACTGTTCTGGGTATGCTGTGGTTTTTGGTTTTTTTTCTCCCAAATTTGCATGGGTTGTTCATTATATAAATAGTTATTGCCAGAGGCACCTGAGGGAAGGTCATCCTCTAGGCTGCTTTTTAACATGTAAAAAGTGCAGGGTGAAATCGTCAAAGGACTATTAATGCCTGCATAACTCATGGCTGCTGAGTCAACTTAACTTTGACTGAGCCCAAGGACCACTTAGGAATCACAGCTTCTGGACATTGTCATACCCTGATGCCCAAAATAAACTGTCTGGGACTTCTGTGAAACTGATGGTTGTCAGGAATGGGTATAAAAGTTCTAAAATCTTGCATGAGAAATTGGATGACTGAGTTTCTTCTCCTACCTTTTCCAAAGAAAAAAGGGAGAGAAGTCTAATCTTTTAAAGTAAGCATTAGAAAATTCCAAATCCAAACAACAGATGAGCCGCTTCTCAAAAAAAAAAAAAAAAAAAGGCAAACTATTAAAAATATCAACAGAAGGTAATATTGTTAGTAATCAAACTGGATAATCAAACTGGATAGATCCAGATATAATACGATCATACACTACCTTTATTATCTGCTTCTCAAATTTCCTTCTCTCTATCGCATCATCTCCCTCTAGGGACATTTTTGCCTATCAGTATTAATTAAATGTGAATGTTAACATGTAGGAAGATTTATAACTTCCTTGGCCTGACAGCTGTGCTGAAACTGAAATGCATCAAAGAGGATGAATGGCCCCCTCTGCCACCCATGAATGATGATCACTTCTCCAAATTGGCCAGAGAGTTTGAAAAAGTATTTTCGGGAACTTGCCAGCTAAGACTTTTCCATTCCACCTCCTCACCTCTTTCTAACCACTGCCACCATCATAAAAGAAGCACATCTATATGAAGCAGTGTGGAAAATTGGGGCCCGGGTGTGAAAAGTGAAAAAGGTAGGGTGAAGACCTCGTGATCAAACGCCAAATTGCAAAGAACAAATATTTTGGCCTAGAATCACCCCTATTTGAATCACAGCCCATTTAAGCAAATAGAATAATATGTGTTCATATAATCTGTCTGTAAAGATTTAAAATGGGTCAGAAACACAAATTTTGTCCTATTTTAGACTGTGGATCCAGATGACAAAAAGAATGGATGTCAAAACACCTCGGAAGTTTCAGAGCAGAAAATAGAGAAAACAAATTTGACACAATCGTCTCTGATCATGACATTTCATACAGTTCCCAAAACCAACTTTTCAAATTTAAAAATGTGTCTATGTTACGGTTTATAGGAATCGCATGAAGTTTTTTTTTTATTCCGGTTTTGCTATGCATGCCATCTATTTATATATTCAAAGTGTTTACATTAACATGACTTTACTATGTTGTCTTTATAGCCTTATTCGTATAACTTTATTGGCATAACTTGACTCTTCCAGGGTAGTCTTGCCCTGGCAAATGACTTGATTGCTCATTACTGGAAGTTCCCAAAAGATCTGTCAACTCTTCACTGGGAAGCATCAAATGCTGGTTTACAATTCTGTCAGACTCTTGAACCCCTTGCCTCAAATTCTTCACCATGCTGTTTCCACTAACCCGAAACTGGTAAACATGATCCCGACCCCAATCCTAGTCAAACACTTGCTTTGAAGGCCCCACCTTAAACCAAACTTCCAGTTCCCAACAAAATCTGACCTTTCCTTTCTCCCTGAAACCCTGTGGACACTCTGCCAAGGCAGCGTTCTTCCAGAGCATGGGAAGCAGTAACCTCAGCTTTGTCTTACCAACAAGCTGTGTTGATGAGAGCTGAGAAACATTCAACAGAAGAGCATGCTATATTGCGATATATACATTAAAAACATTTAGAGCTTACAGAAAAAAGAATGACATAAGGGACAAATTATTTTTCAGTTTAGTAAAGATTTATGTGGGAAAGAGGCTGACGGAGAGATTTTTCAATTGTAATAAATAGTAAATGTGTGGGTCTTGTGCTATGTATATCTATGCATGCCCTGTATAAAACAGCAAACCTCCTGCCCAGCACCTCCTATTCCTCATATTTTGATGCCCTTTTTGGGGGGCGGTGGAGGAATGATGGTGGGAGCTTCAACACTTACCACCATCTGACACACAAACATACAAATTTGCTTATTTGTTTCTTGTGCGTCTCTACACTCAGTCCTAATGTAATTGCCCAGTGGGTTCTTCCTGACTGATGTACAGGCAAAACCACTTCGCTTAAACTGTGGTATTGCAGTGGAGAAAGAGTTTAATTAACCCAAGGCCCCCAGGTGGAAGGACTGGAGTTATTACTCAAATCAGTCTCCCTGAGAACTCAGGGGCTAGGGATTTTATGGGTAATTTGGTGGATAGGGGGCCAGGGAATGGGTACTGCTGACTGATTGTGGGTGAAACTATAGGAGTGTGGAAAACAGTCCTCCTGCACTGAGTCCATCTCTGAGTGAGGGGCACAGGACCAGTTGAGTCATGAATCACAAATCCACGTGGGGTCAGTCAGCTGCCAGAATGCAAAAGTCTGAAAAACATCTCAAAAGACAAATGTTAGGTTCTACAATAGTGATGTTATCTATGGGAGCACCTGGGGAAGTCAGGAATCTTGTGACCTCTGGCCACATGACTCCTGAGCAGTAAAGGATCATAGAAACTACACCCGTATTTTAGCAGATTTCAGGCCTCTCTCGTAATCCCAATCTTGTGACCTTTTATTAACCCTACAAGGGCAGTTTCAGTCCCTGAACAAGGAGGGGATCAGTTTTAGGAAGGGTCTGTTATCCTTCCTTCCAGGTTAAGCTATAAACTAAATGCCTCCCATGGTTAGTTTGGCCTCTGCCCAGAAATGAGTGGGGACAGCTGGCCTGTGAGGCTAGAAGCAAGATGGAGTCAGCCACGCTAGATTCCTCTCACTGTCATAATCTTTGCAAAGTTGGTTTCACTAACTCAGATATAAACTTCATGAGGGCAGGGCCTTGGTTTGTTCCCTGCTGTATCCTCAGGACCTAGAACACTGCCACATTTACAGTCAATATTTGTTTAAAGAAAGAAGAAAGGAAGCAAAGTGGGAGCAGAGGGGAAGGGAAGACAGAAGGCTGGGGGGGAAGCTAAATTACGGGAGATGACACAGTTTCATGACAAATACCCTGCCTTGGAATTAGATCTCATTCAGATTCATTCACCAACTTACTAGCTATATGACTTCAAGCAATATACTACAATTCTTGAGAGCCTGTTTGCAGGTTCTAGCAGGGGAATGCAGCTACTCATATACCCTTGACCAAAGACCTGTTCTCCTCTATCCGGGATGGTTGTCCTCTTCAACCTAGCAGGCAGCTTCAAGAGGGATGCACATGGGGCAGTGAGTGAGGAAGGGGACACCCACCTAGCCAGCCAGATCAGCCAAATCAACCCCGGTGATCAATGGGGTCCAAATCAACCCCGGCGATCAATGGGGTCCAAATCAACCCTGGCGATCAATGGGGTCCAAATCAACCCTGGCGATCAATGGGGTCCAAATCAACCCTGGCGATCAATGGGGTCCAAATCAACCCTGGTGATCAATGGGGTGACAGGTGCCACCGCCAGATCCTCCCACCTCCAAAATACTTTAAGCCCCAATTTTCTCATCTATAAAATGGAGGCAAAAATATCTTCCCTCTTGCATAGTTGCAAGAACAGAAAATGTATAAAAATATCTGAAAAGTATCTAGCATAGTTCCTTGCAATCAGTAAACTGTTAATAAATATAAGATCCAGATGTAAAAATAGAAAATTCATAGTTATTCAGGACAGAACGATAGCTAAGCTTCGCATTCTAAGAGAGTGGAGGCATCTACTTACATATTTTTGTAGAAAATGGGATATTCATTGGAAAAATACCTAGGTGAACTTTTTTGGTTTAGAAAATAGCGGTCATTGGGCAAGTCACAGAAGAATTTAGGCAAAGGTGCTTGCTTGTTTCGTATAATTAAATGATGGGTATGAAAACTTTGTGTTTTCTGTTGGAAACTCAGGAGATAGTACAATGTGGACAGAGTGATGGGGAATTCCATTTTCCTCTACTCACCTTTGGTTC
The DNA here is from genome assembly GCF_003255815.1 of Theropithecus gelada. Lineage (NCBI taxonomy): Eukaryota > Metazoa > Chordata > Mammalia > Primates > Cercopithecidae > Theropithecus > Theropithecus gelada. The sequence goes on along the minus strand of NC_037677.1, from coordinate 32,202,868 downwards.
ATTAGCTGGATCCCTGCACATTAGACTGCTAAAAGGCAGATGAGCAAGAGAAAGGCCAGGTGCAGTGGCTTATGCCTGTAATCCCAACACCATGGGAGGCTGAGGCGGGTGGATCAAGTCAGCAGAGCAAGACCAGCCTGGCCAACATGGTGAAACCCTGTCTCTACTAAAAATACAAAAAGTAGCCGGGGATGGTGGTGCATGGCTGAAATTCCAGTTACTCAGGAGGCTGAGGCACGAGAATTGCTTGAATGCAGGAGGCAAAAGTTGCAGTGAGCCAAGATCACAACACTGCACTCCAGCCTGGGCAACAGAGCGAGACACTGTCTCAAAACAACAACAACAAAAAGTTTATTAACACGTGCATCCTGCATACACACAGGAGAAGTTAGTGATGAGGGACTCAAAGGGGTGATTATAACCTGGGCTTATATAGCATCATAATAAAAAAAGCAATCATTTTGCAGAGAAATGACAAGACAAAGGAAAGGGACTTTAGGCTTTTAGGAATAACAGACTATAAGAAGGTGAATGCACGGAGGAAACTAACGGAACTTAAAATAAAAATTAATATTAAAAAAATTAAAAGTTAAGGGTGTTCCAGAACACTTGGTGATTCAGACAAATGATATTTTCATACATAATTTATATGTTTTTGAAACAGTCTCACTCCATTCCTCAGGCTGGAGTTGAGTGGCACGAACATGGCTCACTGCAGCCTCGTCCTCCTGGGCTAAAGCAATCTTCCTGCCTTAGCCTCCCAAGTAGCTGGGACTATAGGTGTGCACCATCATGACTGGATAATTTTTAAATTTTTTTGTAGAAATAAGGGTCTTATTATATTGGCCAGGCTGGTCCCGAACCCCTGGGCTCAAGTAATCCTCCGTATTGGCCTCTGAAAGTGCTGGGATTACAGGCGTGAGCCAAGGTGCCTGGCCTTCATACAATATTTTAATAAATCAAAATTAATGCAAAAAGACCCACAATAGACAAATATCAAATTTTTAAATAAAATTGACATAATGACAGGATCATTATGACTGAATTTTTTTTCCTTTGGCCTCAGGCTGCAAATCTGGCTCAACACAGCACTGTGACTGATTCTGACTTTATCTGATTTCTTTTTTTTTAAGGCAGTGTCATGCTCTGTCCCCAGGCTGGAGTGCAGTGACACGATCATAGCTCACTGCAGCCTCGACCTCCTGAGCTCAAGGGATGCTCCTGCTGAGCTCAGCCTCCTGCAGAGCTGGGAATATAAGCACATGCCACCATGCCTGCTTATCTAAAATTTTGATAATTTTGTTCATCATGGATATTTTTGCATTAATTGTGATATCTTAAAATATTGCATTAGTCAGGGTTCTCCAGAGAAACAGAACCAATTTAGATAGGAGAATCAATCTAAATCTTTTTTTTAGATTTATTATAAGATACTGGCTCATGTGATTATAGAGGTGAAAAATTCCTCCCTTCTGCGAGCTGGAGACCCACGAAAGCCAGTCGTGTACTTGGAAGGCCTAAGAGCCAGAGGGCTAATGGTGTAGGTTCCAATCTGAGTCTGAAGGCCTGAGAACCAGGAGCACCAAGGAGAGAAGAATATCGATGTCCCAACTCGGTGGTCAGACAGAAAAAGGGGGAATTTGTCTTCCTCTGCCTGTCTGTTGTATTCAGGCCCTCAACACATTGGGTGGTGCCCACGCTCACTGGGTAGGACCATCTGCTTTACTCAGTCCCTCCATTTAAAGACTAATCTCTTAGTATTTAAGAGATTTGGAGGCTGAGGCAGGAGGATCGCCTGAGCCCAGGAGTTTGAGGCTGCAGTGAGCTGTGTTCATGCTACTGCACTCCAGCCTGGGCAACAGAGTGAGACGGCTGTTCTAAAAATATATTCAATACCTTCACAGACACACCCAAAAATAGTGTTTAATCAGGTATCTGGGTATCCTGTGGTCCAGTCAGGTCGACACAGAACATTAACCATTGTAAATATTATTTATCCTAATTACTGAGTGGTTTATTTTTGTTCCCTCTGAAATTTTACACCAGAAGTGAGTGAGGCCCTGGACCAGCCAAATTCCAGCTCTGGGCCATGGGTATTGTGTTAGGTATGTGAATTTCTTGGCAGTCCAAGCACTTTAAGAAATATTGGTTGAATACCTACCGAGTATCAGGCATGGGGTTCAGTTTTAGGCAGTGAGTAGTAAGCAAGACAGTCAGTCCCTGCCCTCATGAAGCTCACTGTCCAGTGAAAGAAATGTACATGAAATAGTCAAGATGATAAGTGTTATGGAGAAAATACAAAGAACATGAAGAACCTACAGCAAGAGGGCTTTTGTTTTGTTTTGTTTTGTTTTGAGATGGAGTCTTGCTCTGTGGCCCAGGCTGAAGTACTATGGCGTGATCTTGGTTCACTGCAACGTCCGCCTCCTGGGTTCAAGAGATTCTCCTGCCTGAGCCTCCCGAGGAGCTGGAACTATAGGCGCATGCCACCACGCCCAGTTAATTATTTTGTATTTTTAGTAGAGACAGGGTTTCATCACGTTGACCAGGCTCATCTCGAACTCCTAACCTAATCCTCCTCCTAAACCTCCTCCTAATAAAAATTAACTGGGAATGGTGGTGCATGCCTGTAGTCCCAGCTACTCAGGAGGCTGAGATGAGAGAATCACTGGAGCCCAGGAGGTCAAAGCTATAGTGAGCCGTGATCATGCCTGCATTCGAGCCTGAGTGACAGAGCAAAACCCTGTCCCACAAGTAAATAAATAAATAAATAGAAAATCAAAATTTGGAGATGGTACAGGAGGAGAGAGAAAGTGCATATTACAGTGACCCAGGCAAGAGAGACTGGCCAGGCGCTAAGTGGTAGCAGGGAGAAGAGAAAAGTAGAGACAGCTGTAGATGAAGTAATCAGGATGTGATAGCTCATTTAAAGGAGGGGTGAGGTGGAAGAAGGAGTCAAATGTGATACCTGAGTTTCCAGCTTGGGCAACTGAGTGGTTGGCAGAGTCATTTCCCAGAGATTGGGCATATTAATTAAGGTAGTAGCTGTATACACAATAGAAGTTGCCAACTGAAATGACTTTTATTTATTTATTTTTTTTTAGAGACAGAGTCATGCTCTGTCACCCAGGCTGGAGTGCAGTGCTGCGATCTTGGTTCACTGCAATCTCCGCCTCCCAGGTTCAAGCAATTCTCCTGCCTCAGCCTCCCGAGTAGCTGGGACTACAGGTGCACATCGCCACACCCAGCTAATTTTTTGGATTTTAGTAGAGATGGGGTTTAACCATGTTGCCCAGGCTGGTCTAGAACTCCTGAGCTCAGGCAAACTGCCTGCCTCGGCTTCCCAAAGTTCTAGGATTACAGGTGTGAGCCACCGCGCCTGGCCCTGAAATTATTTTGTATGTTACACACTGTACTTAGTTACTCCATGGAAAGAATCAAATCCTTTTCAGACAAAAACAACAACAGCACAGAAACAATTATATAAGTTGATCATCATAGCACGTGATAAGAAATTACGGGTTGTTATTAATCATTTTGAATAGAAAATAATTGATGTAAGATGTTGGCAGCTGCATATTATATAGTAACAGACCAATAATAGGCAGGTCTTGAAAGTCTGGAAATTGATTCATTTTCATTCATCCAGTTTGTGTTTCTTGGTTTATTATTCATACATTCTTTAAGCTTGACTTTCTAAGAGGCTTATCACAGGGAAAAAAAGGCTGATAATTCTCAGTATTTATTTTGAAGGGGATTGGAATGATTTATTCCATAATGTTACAAACATAGACAAAACAGCATTCTCTCCTGGGATCTTTGAGATTTTACAGGTCCTGTGCAATGATTTTGATTGTATTTTCCATCAGTATTGTGCTTATTATCTGAAAGGTTTCAGGAGAAGGAAAGGATAATATTATTATAAAGAAAACATATAAAACATCACCTTGGGTTCAACATGCTTCAGAATGTCCACAGCGCCACATTTGCTCCAAAATTACCCATAGGCAAATAAATAGCAGCAGCAGCTAAAAAGTTTTAATCTCCCCCAATCCCCTTACAAAAATAGACAGAACCACTGATACAGCAAAGCAAAATCTCGTGGACATCTACAACAAAAGTGGTAAGATATTCCCATGAGGAGGAGGGGTCAAACCACTAACGGCAGTAAGATATGTATAGTAACGGCTGTAGGAAGAAACAGAAGAAAGAAAGACGACTTCCAAAAAACAGCCTAGAAGGCAAATCAGCAACAGGCACCCGCTCCCACAAGGGAAAGTCTATGGAAGTGACCCACTCCCAAAGGGAAGAGTCACTCTCGGCATGGAAAAATACCATTTCCAAGGGAAGAGGAAACTCTCAGCATGGAAGGTACCCGTTCCCAAAAGGAAAACTCCACTCTCGGCATGGAGAGCACCCATTTCCAAAAAGAAGAGTCCACTGTCAGCATGGAAGCCACCCATTCCCCAGGGGATGAATCCACTCTCAGTCCATCAGGTCAATCTGACAAAAGCAGCCAAAACTCTTGGTGGGGACGGGGGTGCCTTTGCAGGCTCCAGATCTGCAAACTCTGGGATTGCTCAGATCAAAATGTGTTTAAAAAGAGAGAAGTCTTGGCCGGGCTCGGTGGCTCACGCCTGTAATCCCAGCACTTTGGGAGGCCGAGGCGGGCGGATCACGAGGTCAGGAGTTTGAGACCAGCCTGGCCAACATGGTGAAACCCCGCCTCTACTAAAAACACAAAAATTAGCCAGGCATGGTGGCACACACCTGTAATCACAGCTACTCGGGAGGCTGAGGCAGAAGAATTGCTTGAACCCAGGAGGCAGAGTTTGCAGTGAGCTAAGATCACACCACTGCACTCCAGCCTGGGCGATAGAGTGAGACTCTATCTCAAAAAAAAAAAAAAAAAAAAGTCTTTGTAATTCTAGAAGTTAAACTTCACAAGGAAGAGAAAATGGTTAATATTTATGCACTGAAATGCTCAACCCTACTTTCATAAAGTAGGACAAATCCCCATACTGAGGAGAGACTGCCAGGCATTAAATGGAAACAGAATAGAACCGGGGCACCAAAACTTAGGAAAGAGGAGAGTCACACCGAGCTGGAAAGGGAACACATCTCAGAATGTAGTGTGTTCAGATCTAAGTCCGTGTTTGGATCTAAGTTCATAGATCTCAATGCAGCACAGTAACAACAGAAAATGAAGCCCTCGAACACTGGCCCTAGGGAAGATATTCCAGGCATCCTCCTCTCTAAGAGTATAGGAAAGCCATGAGTTAAAGCGTAATTGTGCTTGAATATCCCATATGATGTAATTTAAAAAAAAATTAAGTGGACAGAAAATATTATTTCTGTAGATAATGAATCCATGTCTTACAATAATAAAAATATTAGCTTAATATTTCCAAATGAGCTTAGAGAATTTCAGAAAATGGTTGTAGCTATGGAAGAATGTCATAAATCAGAATTAGAAAATGAGCCTGTAATCTTAGCATTTAGGGAGGCTGAGGCAGGAGGACTGCTTGAGACTAAAATTACAAAACCAGCCTGGGTAACATAGTAAGACCCTGTCTCTACAAAAAATAAAAAATAAAATTAGCCAGGCATGATGGTGTGCTACTGTAGTCCTGGCTACTTAGGAGGCTGAAGTGGGAGCATTGCTGGAGTCCAGGACGTCAAGGCTGTAATAAGCTATGATTGCACCACTGCACTCCAGACTGAGTGACAGAGTGAGACCCTGTCTCTAAAAAAATGTAAAAAGAGGGGGAAAAAAAAAAAGAAAACGAGATGATTGGACAAAAGAAAAGTTTGAAATGTGAGCTAAGAGAATTTTAAAAAGAACTAGGAGTAAAAGAAAAAAATAATTTCAGAAATGAAGACCAAAGTAGGATGAGCTTAAGGACAAATAAACATCATAAGAAAAAAAGAGAAAATAGAATGAGAGGAAAATAAGAAATTAAAACAAAATTTTTAAAAAGATAAGGGTTGGAGAAGCTAGGTGTGGTGCCTCACACCTGTAATCCCAGCACTTTGGGAGGCCAAGGCAGGAGGATTGGTTGAGGCCAGCAGTTTAACACCAGCCTGGGCAACATAGCAAGATTCTATCTCTATAAAAATAAAAACATATTTTTAAAAATTTTGAAAATGGTTTGGAGAGGGAGTAATAGATTATTACTTATATATTAGCATACATGTAATAAGAGTCTCAAAAGAAGAAAGCCAAAGCAAGGGGAGTGAATACAACTGGAACTATAGTTCAGAAAAATGTTCCTGATATCAAGTAGGTCTGAATCCACATCTTTAACGGGCACACGAGGTACCTCGGAAAATCCATTGATAGTGGCCAAAACGAGACTTTCTTTGTAAGTAAATGTATTGAACTGAAAGAAAAGGAAAAAACCAAACGAAATCTTTAGACATCAAAGTAAAACGACCAAGCCACTCATTAGGGAAAGAAACTAAGACTGACAGATTTCTCAATAGCAACATTTTATACCGTAGGGCAGTGGAATAAAGTATATTACAAACAGTAAGAAAATGTAGTCGAGGCCAGGCGCGGTGGTTCGCACCTGTAATCCCAGCACTTTGGGAGGCCACGGCGGGCAGATCACCTGAGGTCAGGAGTTTGAGACCAGCCTGGCCAACATGGTGAAACCCAGTCTCTACTAAAAATACAAAAAATTAGCCAGGCACGGTGGTGCACACCTGTAATCCCAGCTACCTGGAAGACCGAGGCAGGAGAATCGCTTGAACCCAGGAGGCAGAGGTTGCAGAGAGCTGAGATCACACCACTGCACTCCAGTCAGGGTGACAAGAGCAAAGCTCCATTTCAAAAAAAAAAAAAGAAAAAATGTAGGCAAGAATTTTATATCCAGTCAAGTTTAAAGTCATGCACAAACTGTTATGAATAAGCAAGAACTCATGGAGTACTGTTCTCTGTGCCCTTCCTAAGGAACCTACTAGAAAAAGACAAACAAATGACTGAAGAAGAATTGGCTTAAGGATCAGGTGGGTGTTGAATATATGTATTTACATGTATAACAATCAATACATGATGGATACAAGGGTGACCCTATAGAATGTGGTTGTTATATGATACGATACTACTATAAACAATTATAACACAATTGTTTTAAAAAGCAATCTTTATAAAGCAAGGCAAAATGAAATGAATAAACCTAACTGTTCCACGAGTTGGTGGCATAAGCACAGACAGAGGAAGTATTTTAAGTAACTTTAAAATACAGTAATCTGAGGATATATCCCTAGTGGTATGTACCATAAAATCAAGCAAGCAGAAAGTCTTAAACTGTTTTTTTCTAGCATTCAGATTTCTACTAATACTACTGGCATTGCTATTCTGAAACCATTACTTTGTTAAAATAGAAATGGGGTCTTGCTATGTTGCCCAGTCTGGTCTCGAATTCCTGGGTTCAAGTGATCCTCCTGCCTTGGCCTCCTAAAGTGCTGTGATTACAGGAATGAGCCATTACATACTATATAAGAGAAATCAAGTAAATAATTATGTGCATGCTATTAGGAACCAGGATTTTTGGGATGAGAAAAAAAAGGATAGAATCAAAGAAATACATTAAAACTTTATAATCTAAAATTTCAATTGGAAATGTAAATATGAACTAATAATGTAATTTTAAAACATATACACACAAATAGATGTCAGTTCTGCTCTTTAAAAGTGCTTACTAGGCTGGGCGCGGTGGCTCACATCTGTAATCCCAGTACTTTAGGAGGCTGAGGTGGGCGGATCATCTGAGGTCAGGAGTTCGAGACCAGCCTGGCCAACATAGTGAAACCCCACCTCTACTAAAAATACAAAAATTAGCTGGTTGTGGTGACACACACCTGTAATACCAGCTACTCAGGAGGCTGAGGCAGGAGAATTGCTTGAACCTGGGAGGCGGAGGTTGCAGGAAGCCGAGATCACACCATTGCACTCCAGCCTGGATTACAGAGTAAGACTCTGTCTAAAGAAAAAAACAAAGAACTTAATAATCATAAGCGAAGTAGTGGTGAGTACCCCTGGTGTCTACGTTGTGGAATATAAGTACTATTTTGCACTAAAAGAAACCAGAGCTTCTTGGATAAATGGCTAATTGCAGGCCTAGGGCAAGAAATACAGAAATATTTTGTAACGTCAAAATATTTGGCACTACAAATGCCAAAAATTTGTAAACCGGAAATATTTTGTGCCAAAACAAGCCTAAATCATCATGTCAAAATGCCTTAAGGAGTCAAATTGAAGAATCTTCAACTAGCCAAATATGGGACCATTGGAATTTTGAAGGAATATTAACCACCCTTAATTGAAATATGCCAGATATGTCTCAATCCTTTAGTCAGTAATGATACTAAAAGACTTCGTTGGTCACATATGGAAAATACTAGGAATCAACTCGTTATTTTGAAAACTGATGCAGATAAAATGAAATCAAGCTGTTACCTTGCCTTATGTGTTTGAACTGTACCTGGGACAGTAACTGATGAAGGAAAAATTTGGAAGTATTCTAGCTAGTGAAGAAACGTGATAGAATTAGAATATCACTCTATTTGCAAACCTTAATGAAATAGTGAATCATTAATGGCCGTTGATATCACAGAGAGCCAACCAGACATATATGCCTCCTGATAGAAATATACAACCCTACTTAGGAAATATTACCATCAAAAAATTAAACCAGACCGCTCGAGCTTCTAGCAAGGAGAAATAAACACCATAAGAGAAAGAGAAAAGTGGAAAATGGAATGGAAGGAAAATAATAAAAATCGATTATTATTTCTATATTAGCATACAGGTGCTGGGAACCTACCCAATTTACAGGAAATGCAAGAAAAAGAAACATGTTAAACCATATATACAGGGATGCAATCAGATAGTTTTAGAATATGGGAGGCTTCACAGAGGAGTGTCCTGCCTTCCTTAAGAAATAAGTTATAGGACAGGTGCGGTGGCTCACGCCTGTAATCCCAGCACTTTGGGAGGCCAAGGTGGGTGGATCACAGAGTCGGGAAGTCGAGACCATCCTGGCTAACATAGTGAAACGCCATCTCTACTAAAAATGCAAAAAAATTAGCCTGGTGTGGTGGCGGGCGCCTGCAGTCCCAGCTACTTGGGAGGGTGAGGGAGGAGAATGGCGTGAACCTGGGAGGCAGAGCTTGCAGTGAGCCGAGATCGCGCCACTGCACTCCAGCCTGGGCGACAGAGCAAGACTCTGACTCAAAAATAAATAAATAAATAATAATAATAAAAAAGAAATGAGTTATAATGAATAAAAAGAAGGGGAAAGATGAGAAATCTATAGATGAAAATAAATGTAAGAGATATATTAACAAATTGCAGTGTATGAACCTTATTTGTATCTTAAGTCAACTGTAAAACAATTATGAGATAATCAAATGTGAACACTAGTTGAATAGCTTAAAATATTAACAAATTATTAACGTTTTAAAGTTTAATATTGATGTTCTGGTTATATTTTAAAAGAGTTCTTATGCTTTACGGATTCATACAAACATATTTTTGGAGCAAAGACTATCATAAGACTGTTTCAGATTTTAAAAATGAGCTTGCCTCAAAATAATCTGGTGAGGCAAGAAAGTATAAATGGGGCCGGGCTCCATGGCGCAAGCCTGTAATCCCAGCACTTTGGGAGGCCAAGACGGGTGGATCACGAGGTCAGGAGATCGAGACCATCCTGGCTAACCCGGTGAAACCCCGTCTCTACTAAAAATACAAAAAATTAGCCGGGCGTGGTGGCGGCGCCTGTAGTCCCAGCTACTCGGGAGGCTGAGGCAGGAGAATGGCGTGAACCCGGGAGGCGGAGCTTGCAGTGAGCTGAGATCCGGCCACTACACTCCAGCCTGGGCAACAGAGCGAGACTCCGTCTCGGAAAAAAAAAAAAAAAAAAAAAAAAAAACAGAAGAAAGTATACATGGACCAAAATTGACCATGAGTTGATAATTGTTAAGACTGAGTGATGAGACTTGGGGTTTGTTGTACTATTGTCTACACTTTTGCATATCCTTAAAATTTCCCCTCAGGGGGAATTTTAAAAACACACATGGTTCTGCTTTTTTTGTTGTTTTTTTCTACTCCAAATTTGTCTCAACCAGTCAGTCCATCTACTATGAGGATGCTAGATTAACTTTTCAGGTTACCCAGCCATTTGAAAATGGGCCCTAAGTTAAAAGAATAAATCATACTATAAGTGTGACATATTTCACTTGATGCTGGTTTATATCATTTGTCAATGAATTTTAATAAACACTCAGTGACATACTGATTGCTTTATACTAAATAGGCAACAGAGAAAATGGATTATACCACTGACATGAATAACACCATCTATCAATGCTGTGTGGCATGGTGACATCACTTTTGAAATTATCCCATTTCTTCATGGATGAAAATATCTTTTGTCATTTAAAATTATTATCCTGCCTTGGCATTACACGTTCACCTAAACATAATTTATTGAAACCTCTACTTATGTAATAATTTTTATTCCTGCATGTTTTTCATCTTTTAGTTTATTTTAACAAGGCTATGCCCTAGCAGGAAAAAGCTGAAATTGAACTTTGCATAGCCAAGTAGGAGGAAGAATGTTGTATTCTTCAAACTGGATTGACACAAAGTATTCCAAATGATGCAAAAATTAATAAGACGTAGCCCTGGGCTTTTCTTTCTTATAGTCGCATATTGCTTCTAGCTTTTCATTCTCTTGTTATTAATTGGTCGCAAATCTTGTTTTAGCTATCTCAGTGTTCCTCTCAGCTGATTTTTTTCTTAACCAAAATAATATATCATTCTATTTTTACAGTACATGACTAATTTAGGCAATCACTGCAGTTTTAATTAATGGAATATGATCAAAGTGTTCAGCTTCAAAACCCATTATTTTTACAGTCAGCAATATGGTAGAACCGTGCATCTGGACATCCGGAGGTTCACTGCCACAAGGCATTTTCTCTAGGTTTCAGTTTCTCATTTCTCTGTTTCTCATTTCTCTAGGTCTCAGTTTTCCTCCTTCAATCTTTCATTGAATAAATATTTATATACCTTCTTTCTTTTTTTGAGACGGAGTCTCCCTCTGTCGCCCAGGCTGGAGTGCAGTGGCCGGATCTCAGCTCACTGCAAGCTCCGCCTCCCGGGTTCACGCCATTCTCCTGCCTCAGCCTCCCGAGTAGCTGGGACCACAGGCGCCCGCCACCTCGCCCAGCTAATTTTTTGTATTTTTAGTAGAGACGGGGTTTCACCGGGTTAGCCAGGATGGTCTCGATCCCCTGACCTTGTGATCCGCCCGCCTCAGCCTCCCAAAGTGCTGGGATTACAAGCGTGAGCCACTGCTCCCGGCCTTATATACCTTCTAAGTGCCCAGATTTGTGCTGAAATTAGCAGTACAGGGGTAAGTGTGATATCACCTCCTTACGGTGATGTTGGAGTTGACACCAGAAAGATGGTTAAGAGTTAGAAGACAGCACTTTGGGAGGCCGAGATGGGCGGATTACGAGGTCAGGAGATTGAGACCATCCTGGCTAACACGGTGAAACCCCGTCTCTCCTAAAAAATACAAAAAACTAGCCGGGAGAGGTGGCGGGCACCTGTAGTCCCAGCTACTCGAGAGGCTGAGGCAGGAGAATGGCGGGAACCCCGGAGGCGGAGCTTGCAGTGAGCTGAGATCCGGCCACTGCACTCCAGCCCGGGCGACAGAGCCAGACTCCGTCTCAAAAAAAAAAGTTAGAAGAATGACGAGTCAAGGATAGGAGTGTTTTGAGCAAGGAGAAATTCAATGGCGCTTAGGAAAAGGATGTGTATACAATGAGGATGTAGGATTTAGAATGAAGGAGGGCTTTGGGAGGCCGAGGCTGGCGGATCACCTGAGGTGAGGAGTTTGAGACCTGCCTGGTCAACATGGGGAATCCCCATCTCTACTAAAAATACAAAAATTAGCTGGGTGTGGCGGCACGCCTGTAATCCCAGCTACTCGGGAGGCCGAGGCAGGGGAATCGCAGAAACCTGGGAGGCAGAGGTTGCGGTGATCTGAGATCGCGCCACTGCACTCCAGCCTGGGCCACAGAGCAAGACTCCCTCTCAAAATAAAAAATAGAATGAAAGAGGAAGATAAGAAAATAGGCATACTTGCTGAATGATAGGATTAAACTAAATGACCCATTAGGTCCTTCCGGTTCTAAATGCTGACATAACTGGCCGGGCATGGTGGTTCACTCCTGCAATCCCAGCACTTTGGGAGGCTGAGGGGGTCTGGATCATTTAAGCCCAGAAGCTCCAGACCAGCCTGAGCAACCTGGAGGAAGGTGGTCTCTACTAAAAATGAAAGAATTAGCCAGGCGTGGTGGCATGTCCCTGTAGTGCCAGCTACTCAGGGGGCTGAGACAGGAGGATCACCTGAGCCTTGGGAGGTCGAGGTTCCAGTGAGCTATGATTAGGCCATTGCACTCCAGTCTGGGTGACAGAGTGAGAACCCATCTCAAAAATAAAATGAAATAAACCAAATGCTTACATAACTGTGTAGCAGTTGTTGAATCAGAGAATCGTAGCTTTATCCTTTGTTACCACTAAGACCATTTGCAAATTCTTCGCCTCTTTAAATTTCAGTCTTCTCTATAGAATGGTGAGTATACTTACCTTAAAGTTGTTGTGGTGCTTAACATAATATATTTAAAGTCTGTGTCTGGTATACCCTAATCATTCTGTGTATAAACGGTAATAGAAATGTGTAAATGGTATAAATGTGTATAAATGGTAATAATCATCGTTAGCTTATATTTTACGTTACTCAAAGAAGCTTCTGCATCTACTCCTTACTTTATTCCGAAAAAAAAAAATCCTAGGAGAGATTCATGAGAATCTTTATTACTCTTGTTTTACAAATGAGAAAACTTGAGCTCACAGAGCTTTAGGAATTGAATGGTGGAAATTGGTCTCTTGGTTTCCTGTTCAACTCTTTTCTTCCCCCCATCACACATTATTTTTCTATTTTAGCTTCTCTTTGAACAACTAAGAAATATTAACACAGACTGGGGGCTTGTACAGATTTGTTTATCTTATGGCTGAAGATTTCAAGTTTTCCTTTGGGTTGTTTTTCTGTTATTCTAACAGATCGATCTTATACAAAAACAGTTCCTCTCATGCTTAGCCTTCTTTCTGGAGTGTTAAGATTCTGAGTGTCCTGTCACTCAACGACCTGTTAGAAGGAAGCCAGTAAGTGTTTCTAATCATTTTTACGAGCACCATAGTCTCTGCTCTGTCATTCTTCCATTACTTTAGATCTGTGAGCTAAAGCTTTCTTTGGAAGCTCTTTCTCAGGAAATCAGTAAAGCTTCCACTAGAAATTGCCTCAGTTGGATGACACACCGCAAATAAAAAGTCACACCATTTGGGACCATGAGCTCATCTTCCCTTGAAAATTTAGGAGAAGTAGACTCACTCCTAGCTTTGTTTTTCCTTGAATTACAGATACGAAAAACCTAAAAGCCATTCCAACCTTTGGAAGTGGAGGAAAAGAGGAAGATAGACCTGAAAGAACGTATTGTCTGCCAACATTTAAACACTTTAGAGCTGACCTCTCTCTGATTTAAAACGGATTAAACAGAAGTTCTCCTCTTCAGCAGCTGTGCAGTTGAGTGTGTGTGTATCGCAGCTTAGTTCTTTTCCAGGCAGAGTCTCTATTTCATCCAGGAACAGGAACGAGACATTTTCTGACAGCAACTTGAACTGAAGGGGACATATGGTTTATTGGTTTCCATAACTGTCTTAAGGAAATGTTTTTTCTGCTATTCACCTCCAATTTGGCTGGGTGTTAAATCTGTAGTATAGCTAAAGATGTTTTCTAAATATTAGATATCCATTTTGAGTGTGGTATGTGTCTCTTAATTTTTTTTTTTTTTTTTTTTTTGAGACAGAATCTCGCTCTGTCGCCCAGGCTGGAGTGCAGTAGTGCAATCTTGGCTCACTGCAACCTCTGCCTCCCAGGTTCAAGTGATTCTTCCTCTGCTTCAGCCTCCCAAGTAGCTGGGATTACAGGTGCATGCCACCATGCCCGGCTAATTTTGTATTTTTGGTGGAGATGGGGTTTAACTGTGTTGGCCAGGCTGGTCTCGAACTCCTGACCTCAAATGATCACCTGCCTCGGCCTCCCAAAGTGCTGGGATTACAGACATGAGTCATTGTTCTCGGCTGGGTAGTTTTCATGATGGGAGAAATCTATCAAGAGACTCAGTGCTGCCTGCTGTCTAGTCATTACCACAGAGTACGGGGCTGTCAAAGGTGTTGTTTTAAGTCTGTTTCCCTGAAAATTATCCCTGGCCATTTGCCTTGAACAATTACATTTCAAAAATAAGATCTTTATTGAAAAAAGCAAAGATAAAAGTGAGAGGGAATGAATATGAATGCCAGATATCACACTGGTAAAACTCATAGAATAGACAGAGTAGCACAACCATTGGCTTTGTAGGTTTCCTGACTCTTTTCATGGTCCTTGGAATGGTTTTTACCCTACAGTCAAATTTCACATTTAGGGTGCCATCATCAATAGAGTTCTTTGCTACAAGTCAATTAATTAAATTGGTGGGTTCTTTAATATCTTAGACACTATCAATTAAATATGCACATAATAAAAGGCCTGTATATTCCTATGAAATACCTACTAAAATGTTTAAAAATTGGCTGGGCGTGGTGGCTCATGTCTGTAATCCCAGCACTTTTTGGGGCCGAGGCAGGTGGATCACCTGAGGTTGGAAGTTTGAGACGAGCCTGACCAATATGGAGAAACCCCATCTCTACTAAAAATACAAAATTAGCCGGGCATGGTGGCACAAGCCTGTAATCCCAGCTACTCAGGAGGCTGAGGCAGGAGAATCGCTTGAACTCAGGAGGCGGAGGTTGCAATGAGCTGAGATTGCACCATTGCACTCCAGCCTGGGCAACAAGAGTGAAACTCCATCTCAAAAAAAAAAAGAAAAAAAAGTTTAGAAACTGGTGATACCATGGAATACTATGCAGCCATAAAAAAGGATGAGATCATGTCCTTCGCAAGGACATGGATGGAGCTGGAGGCCATTATCCTCAGCAAACTAACGCAGGAACAGAAAACCAAATACTGCATGTTCTCACAAGTAGGAGCTAAATGATGAGAACACACGCACACCTAGAGGGGAATGACACACACTGGGGGCCTTTCAGAGGGTGACAGGTGGGAGGAGGGAGAGGATCAAGAAGAACAACTGATAGGTACTAGGCTTAATACCTGGGTGATGAAATAATCTGTACAACAAACCCCCATGACACAAGTTTACCTATGTAACAAACCTGCACTTGTACTTCTGAAAAACACAAAAACTGGTCATACATGTTTAAAGTGTGTGTGTGTGTGTGTGTGTATCTGTAGTCTTTCTGTCAGCTACAGAATGAGAGTAAGACTCCTCCTTGCCTATTTGACCTCCCACTGTACCCTGACCAGGACCTGCTGTAACAAATTTCTTCTCTTTCTTTGTACTTCATTCACCTCTTTCTCCACATGATGCTTGAGGGCACAGCACTGACTCCACTTTTCTCAGTTTATCAAAATCTATTGGGCACAGTGGCTCACATATATAATCCCAGCATTTTGGGAGGCCAAGTCAGGAGGATCACTGGAGGCCAGGAGATCGAGACCAGCCTGGGCAACACAGTGAGCCCCTGTCTCTACAGAAAAAAAAAAAAAAAAAAAAAAAGTTTAAATTAGCCAGGCATGGTGGCACGCACCTGTAGTCCCAACTACTTGGGAGGAGGCTGAGGCGAGAGAATTGCTTGAGCCCAGGAGATCAGGGCTACAGTGAGCTATGATTGTACCATTGCACTCCACCCTGGGTGACAGAGTGAGAACCTGTCTCTGAAGAAAAAAAGAAAATTCTGGCCAGGCATGCTGGCTCACATCTGTAATCCCAGCACTTTGGGAGGCTGAGGTGGGCAGATCATTTGAGGTCAGGAGTTCGAGACAAGCCTGGCTAACATGGCGAAACCCCATCTGTACTAAAAATACAAAAATTAGCCAAGTGTGGTGGCATGCGCCTGTAATCCCAGTTACTCAGGAGGCTGAGGCACGAGAATCGCTTGAACCTGGGAAGCAGGGGTTGCAGTGAGCCAAGACTGCACCATTGCACTCCACCCTGGGCAACAGAGTGAGACTGTGTCTGAAAAAAAAAAAAAAAAAAAAAGGAAAGAAAGAAAAATCTACGCAAATGTACTCCTTCTATTACTAAAACCAGGATCAAATGACTAATTTTATTTGACTATATGTGATAACTGCTTTCAAATTCATGACCATCATTCACTCTGCTTCTCCTTAGGAAATTTTTGTCTCATGGCTGATATACATTTTGTAGGAGTTTGTGTTTTCCTTTTTGCTTTGGCTTCCTGGATGCTCAGGATCAAACTTGTAACCCAATTTAGTAAACTCCAATGGCCTTATGCCTTGCATTGCTCCATAATATATTCTTTTTTCTTTTCTTTTTTTTTTTTCTTTTTGAGACAGAGTGTCACTTTGTTGCCCAGGCTGGAGTGCAGTGGCACAGTCTCAGCTCACTGCAACCTCCTCCTCCAGGGTTCAACCAATTCTCTGCCTCAGCCTCCTGAGTAGCTGGGATTACAGGCGCGCACCACCACGCCTGGCTAATTTTTGTATTTTTAGTAGACACAGGGTTTCTCCACGTTGGTCAGGCTGGTCTCGAACTCTTGACCTCATGATCCACCCGCCTCGGCCTCCCACAGTGCTGGGATTACAGGCATGAGCCACCACACCCAACCCATAATATCTTGTAGTTTGTTTTATCTTGCTAATGAATGTAGTTTTTTCTCTGGCCTTGATTTTTTAAATTACTCTCACGTTATATATAGCTTTTAAACCTTCATCAAAATTTGTGTAGAGTAAATGAAAGTATACACCTATGTATACATATAAATGTATATTATTTATACATGGAAATTATGTGTATAAACTTATAAATAAGTCCTTCAGTTGTAGAATGCCGTTCAGAAAATCAGAGGCATTTTTAGGAGGATACAACTAAGACAAAAGATTAATGCCTCTTTAGGAAAATACGTCTGAAATAAAATAGCATCATGCCTAATAATTATCCTCTAGTTATTTTCCTGCAGCCTTACCACACTCTAATCCATCTATCATCTTGAAATTAATTATCTGTCTTAAACACAGATTAAATCACATTACTTATATAATTTACATAATCATAGTACTTACATAATTATCTGTCTGAAACAAATATTTGATCATATCACTTTCCTGCTCTGGAACCTTAGATGACACGATTACAGAATAAGAGCTGAGTTCCTAGGTATGGCATTCAAAATCCTTATAAGATACCACCCTCTTGGTTTGGCATGGTGGCTCACAGCTGTAATCTCAGCACTTTGGGAGGCAGAGGTGGGTGGATCTCCTGAGATCAGGAGCCTGGCCAACATGGTGAAACCCCCTCTCTACTAAAAATACCAAAAATTAGCCAAACGTGGTGGTGGGCACCTGTAATCCCAGCTACTCAGGAGGCTGAAGCAGGAGAATTGCTTGAACCCGGGAGGCCGAGGTTGCAGTGAGCCAAGATCATGCCACTGCACTCCAACCTGGGCAACAAAAGTGAAACTCTGCCTCAAAAAAAGAAAAAAAAAAAAAAACAGATTCCATCCTCTTACCTGTCAAGACTTTGCTCTCTACCTAGATCTAACGTATCTTCCTCTCAAAAAAATTTGTACTACGTGTTTCTGGACATGACCAGCCCTTTTTTCTCCATCTTTAAAACTTTTCTTCCTCCCCTCTTTCCAAAGTCTACAGAAAACAACTCTTGCCTTCCTTCCTTCTGACCTAACATACGTCCCAGGCTGGGTTAATTTTAAGAACGTCAACATGTTAACGATCCTCTTAATGAACATATGATTTTAGAACAACAAAACAAATTGGTGTTCTCTTTTGTATTGACATTGAAAACTTTCTCTATCATTGCCTCTTCCCAAGCTCACCTCAAGAAGTATATCTTGTAGCCCAGTATGTTCTTCCTTCTGTGACTCGTGCTTATTCTCTAACATATTTGGAAGCAATAGACCTTAATAATTGAGAGGTGTGGCTTTGAAGTTAACTCAACTTGGGTTCAGCCCACTTACTTCACTTCACCTGCAAAATAAGATGATAATACACAAAACTTTAAAAGACGCCCATAAATTATTTGACAACGCTCCCATGAAGAGGCAGAGCCTATGTGCCCTCTTGTTGAAACTAGGTACACTTGTGGCTTGTTTGTAAACAACGAAATGTGGGAGAAATGACAGTAGGTAACTTCTAAGACTAAGTAAAAAAAGAAGATATGCAGCTTCTTACCTGTTCACTGAGATATTTACTTGTGGAGGCTTAAACTAGCATTTAAGAAGTCCAATTACTCTGAGGCCACCAGGCTCTAAGGAAACCTAGGTCATACAAAAAGGCCCTTGGCTAAATGTCTGGTAGGAAGCCTCAATTGAGTTCCCAGCCAACAGCCAGCATCCATTGCTAAGCATGTGACCGAAGACCTCTCCAGGTGATGCCAGCCCTCAACTGTCAAGTTCCCGCTTGTTCATTGAGTCTTCCCAGTTGAAGACCACCCTTCATGGAGCAGAGACGAGCCATTTCTGTTTTGCTCTGTACAGATTCCTGAGCTGCAGTCTACAAGAGCATAATAAAATCGTTTCTTTAAGCTACTAACTTTGGGGATAACTTGTTATGCAGCAAAAATAATTAGAACAGAAATTTGGTACCTAGAAATAAAGTGCTACCATACCAAAAAACCGAGAGCACGAGGCATTGGCTTTGAGACCACTTTCTAGCAGCAGCTGAACGGGCTTTGAGGAGACTGTTACCATCTTAGGCTGGAGGAGGCTAGTGGTGGGGACTTGCAGACAAACAAGGAAAATGTCATTAGAAGCTGGAGGAAAGCAAAATCATCTTGCCTAGTGGTGGAAGTCTCGCCACACTGTCACATGTGGTAATGTGAAAAAAATAAATAGAAAATATTGGATTAAAAATGTGGTAAATATACACCATGAATACTACGCAGCCATTGAAAGGAATGAAATCATGTCTTTTGAAGAAACTTGGGTGGAGCTGGAGGCCATTATTCTATGGAAGTAACCCAGGAGTGGAAAACTAAATATCATATGTTCTCACTTGTAAGTGGAAGCTGAGCTATGAAGATGCAAAGGCATAAGAATGATATCCTGGACTGTGGGGACTTTGTGGGGGAGTTGAGAGGTTGGTGAGGGGTAAAAGGCTACATATCGGGTACAGTGTACACTGCTCTGGAGTTTGGTGCACTGAAATCTCAGAAATCATCACTAAAGAACTTATCCATGTAGCCAAAAACCAACGTACCCCCAAAAGTATTAAAATTAAAAAAAATTAAAAACACACAATGAAAAAATAATAATTACCAAAAAAATTTTAAAAATACAAAATAAACCTAAGGAATTCGATGATCTAGCTAAGCAAATTTCTCCATAAAATATTAAAAGAGCCACTTGACTTTTTCTTTCTGTCTGTGATAATATGCAAGAGAGATGAGCTCAATTCTTCACCCACAGAAGCTGCGAGCATGATAAAATGGTCATTTTCAGCTTCCAAGTTTTGGGGTTATTTGCAGCACAGCAGTAGTAACTGGATTAATACCTCAAAGGATTATCGGGAGGATTAAATGAGACATGCACATAAAGCAACGAGCATAGTGTTTGGCAAAATAAATGGTCAATGAATGAATCTTAAGGTTAACTCTTCAACTTATTTGGCTTTGCTTAAAATATTTGGCATGACCCTGGAGTGTGCAAGAGGTGCTTAACATATGCTCGTTGACTTGAGTTGAGGACAGACTCGAGGACAGAAAAGATGTTTGCAAAAAAAAACCCATGATCTTATTTTCCTGACCTGAGAGGGAATTTTTTTTTTTTTTTTTTTTTTTTTTTTGAGGCGGAGTCTGGCTCTGTCGCCCAGGCTGGAGTGCAGTGGCGCGATCTCGGCTCACTGCAAGCTCCGCCTCCTGGGTTTACGCCATTCTCCTGGCTCAGCTTCCCGAGTAGCTGGGACCACAGGCGCCCGCCACCTCGCCCGGCTAGTTTTTTGTATGTTTTAGTAGAGACGGGGTTTCACCGTGTTAGCCAGGATGGTCTCCATCTCCTGACCTCGTGATCCGCCCATCTCAGCCTCCCAAAGTGCTGGGATTACAGGCTTAAGCCACCGTGCCCAGTCTCAGGGAATTTTTGAAATATTATTAGAAGTTGAATTCTTCTTGTTACAGTCTATGAAATTCTAAAATCTTGGGAAGAAATCAGACTGTACAATTCATTTAATCCTTGCCTTTTCAGCTAAGTCTAGAGTAATAAAATTATAAATGCCTGGATTTGGTGAATAATAGTTGATTTGGGCCCAGGCTCAATCACATAATCCCAACAGTTTGCGAGGCCAAGAGGGGAGGATCCCTTCAGCCCTTGAGCCTTGGAGTTCAAGGCCAACCATAAGCAACATGATAAAAACTCATCTCTACAAAAAATTAGCTGGGCATGGTGGTGTACATCTGTAGTCCTGGCTATTCAAAGGAGGTGGTGCTGAGGTGGAAGGATACCTCTGAACCCAGGAGGTTGAGGCTGCAGTGAGCTATGATCATGCCACTGCACTTCAACCTGGGTGATGCAGTGAGACCTGGCTCAAAAAAAAAAAAAAAAAAAAAAAGTTAATTTGGGAAATGAGAGGTCTTGACTAGCAACTGTGGATATGGATATTGCAGTAGTCCACATCTGATTCAACCTTCACTGCAACTATAAAGTTTGTGAGATTTTCTTCCCTCTCATTGAACCTTATACATCCTCAAACCCTTTCCACAATCCAGCCTTATCCCCATCATCCTCTGTCCGATACTGTAACCTACTACATCCCATCCTGTAGAGTCAAACATGGGAAGGAATTTTTATACTTAAAGCGTTTAAAAAATTTCCTGGAGACAAAAATCCCACTTAAGATGTGGCAACATATGAATCACAAGTATGAAAATCTCTTACTATAAAAACAGTCACTCACTTGTCACTTACTTTGTCACTGTTGTTGCAAGAGACAATGCACTGTGACCAATAAGACTTGCGGGGTCCCTAATCTGTGAAGTCTTCACTTCTCAGGGAGGAGGCCAAGTGACCACTGCAGACCGCTCACTTAGAAGGAATTTGAAAAGCGCAAACTCAAGCAGTGAAAATGCATTCTGATGCCTCTGTTGCATGTCTGATAAATGGTCTTTTTCTCATTTCCCAGTGAGAAATCTTGTCTAGAAACAGCTCTTCTTGCACTAACGTGCTGTCTTGCTTCTGCTAATGAACTGCTTGGAAAATTTTAACCTCCCCCTTGAAACCCTTGTAGTGGCTGCAGTCCTCGCTAGCTATGACATGCTTCTCTAACAGTTCACAATCAGGGCTCCACAAATTACTTGTGCCAGCGATCTCCATCACCAAGCCAGACCAGTGTTTCGGAGCACTCTTCTACTTTCACCAGACCCCCCAATTAATGCTTGCCCACTTGGCCAATGGCATCCCTTCAGAACATCTGCCTTTACATAGACATTTCCTGGCATCTGCCTTATCTGGTGAATGAGACTAGTTTTGTTCTGGCCAAGCAAGTCATGTGAAATCAAACGATAGTAACGTCAGGATGAAAAGCTTCCCCGTTATTTATGTATTTATTCTTTTAGAGACAGGATCTCACTGTGTCATTCAGGCTGGAGTGCAGTGGCTGCCGTCATAGCTCACTGTAGTCTCAAACTCCTGGGCTCAAGTGATTCTCCTGCCTCGACCTCCCAAAGTGCTGGAATTACAAGTGTGAGCCACCATGCATGGCCTCTGTTCTTTAAATGGTTCTATTTCATTGCTATAAAAGAACAAATTAAATAGGCAACTTCCTTTGCTCCTTGAACTGCTCCTTTAGAGAAGCAAAAAGAGGTTTCAAAATAGCTGTAAAATGAGGTGAAAGGCCATACCTTTCCGTCATCCAAATAATGATATTCCTGCTGAGAAAAGGGCAAATAGTAAACAATTTCTTTTCATACTAAAGATATGTAAAACATGACTTTAATATTTATCTCTGCAACGCTGTCCCAAAATTCTCTTGGTGCTAGGGAAAATCTTTTCCTAGAACTTAAATAATAACAAAAAGGAAGGGAAATAGGCCAGACATAGTGGCTCATGCCTGTAATCCCAGCACTTTGGGAGACCAAGATGGGTGGATCACCTGAGGTCAAGAGCTCGAGACCAGCCTGGCCAACATGGCAAAACCCCGTCTCTACTGAAAAATACAGGAAAAAAACCAATTTAGCTGGGCATGGTGGGCGAATGCCTGTAATCCCAGCTACTCGGGAGGTGGAGACATGAGAATTGCTTGAACCCGGGAGGCAGAGGTTTCAGTGAGCTGAAATCATACCATTGCACTCCAGCCTGGGTGACAGAGTGAGACTCTGTCTCAAAAAAAAAAAAAAAAAAAAAAAAAAGGAGAATTAAAAAAATTAAAAAGGAAGAAACACTTCTACACAAAGACTGATCTCCTACTTGTTTTTAATTCAAGAAGTGGTCTCTGAGGAGAAGGGGTGGGGAAGGTCCTTCGTCCTATTCCATTAGGAGAAAACTCTGAGAGATAATGAGACAAAAAGGCTCAGCAGGTCTCCCCAAGGACAAACTCAACTTGTTGCTTCAAGCAGCAGCTCCCAAAGTGCAACTAGAAATTTCTGAGATCTCACACCCATTAAAATTCTAGGAAAAGGAGGCTAATTTTGCAAGGAGTCAACTCGAACTTCCTGTTATGTGTGCCTCTTATAAAATGACGAGAAGAGGATTATATGACAGGAACAGTTGAATAGCTACAGGAAAGTTTCCAGGTTCTCGTAAAGACTAGGTAAATAGATTTATCTTGAGATGTCTACAGTTTTTTTAAATAATTAATTAGATTTAAGCACAAAAGGATCTATTTAAATAATTACCAAAGGTACTACCGATGCGATTATATAAGCGATATCTCTGCCGATGTACCCACTGGTACTCCTATGCCCTGTGGAATATGTATAAAAGAGGCATATTATCAAGCGAGAACTAGCTTTGGTGGATTGAAGACCCAATGAAAATAGGAAGAAAATCTCTGGCCAGAGTAGTCAAAGTAATTAGGAGAGGAGACAAAACAAGATGTTGACCACCAATGAGCGTGATTAGGTGCAACAGTAGATCATTTCCAAAGATGGCTGCCAATAATTGCCACAGTCCCTGAATGTGCAAGCCACTCCTTTCATCAAGATTCATCAATCTATCTCTCTCCCCTTGAATCAGGGCTGCTCCATATCTTGCTTTGACCAAGAGAACGTAACGGAAGTGATGGGACATTGCTTTACACAGACTTCTGAGCCAAGGCCTTAAAAGAACTTGTAGCTTCCACTTTCCCTTTCTTGGAAGCCATTTATCATAGGCTAGACTATAACATGGCGAGAAACCATGTGGAGACGGTGGCCCATGCCTGTAATTCCAGCACTTTGGGAGGTCAAGGCAGGAGAATTGCTTGAGGCCAGGAGTTCCAGACCAGCAAGACCCAATATCCACAGAAGATAAAACATTAGCCAGGCATGGTGGTGTGTACTTGTAGACGCAGCTACTTGAGAGACTGAGGCAGGAGGATCACTTGAGCCCAGGAGTTCACAGCTGCAGTGAGCTATGACTGCACCAATGCACTCCAGCCTGGACCACAGAGCAGACCCCTCTCTCTGAAAAAAAAAAAAAAAAAAAAAAAAAAAAAACCTTAAAAAGAAAAGAAAGAGAGGCTGAGCCAGTACCATCACCCAGCTGAGGTACCAGATGTGTGAAAGACCAACCTCAACTTGAATGTTGCTGCCGCAGCAGAGCTCCCAGCTAAATGCAGCTACAGGAGTGACCACAGCCAACACTCAGTGGAGCAGAAGAACATCTCAACTGAGCCCAGCAAATTATGAGAAATAACAGTCTTTACTAATAGATAGATGGAGAACTGAAATAGGTTCTCTGTCCCCAGTGACAATGAAGAGCTAGTTTGATAACATATGTGCCTTGAGTGGTGAGTAGACCAGATGTGTGGACAAACTTCTGGGTAAGTCAGTGGCTTCCTGAAAGGTGGGCAGTTTACTAGTCCATTTTCATGCTGCAGATAAAGACATACGCGAGACTGGGTAATTTATAAAGAAAAAGAGGTTTAACAGACTCACAGTTCCACATGGCTAGGGAGGCCTCACAATCATGATGGAAGGTGAAAGGCATGTCTTACACGGTAGCAGACAAGAGAGAAAAACAAGAACCAAGTGAAAGAGGTTTCCCTTATAAAACCATCAGATCTTGTGAGTCTTATTCACTACCACGAGAACAGTATGGGGGAACCACCCCTATAATTCACCTCTCACCAGGTCCCTCCCACAACACGGGGGAATTGTTGGAGCTACAATTCAAGATGAGATTTGGGTGTGGACACAGCCAAACCATATCAGGCAGTAAAGAGGTATCCATCCAAGCCACCAGAAAGCCATTGCCAGTTCTGACAGGATGAAGAAAGAGCAGACAAACTAGGATTGAGTTGAAGGGTTTTCTGGACACTTCTAAACTTAGACCATATGGCAGAATCCCAGAAAGCCGAATGATACAACACAGAAACAATAGCTCATTCCGGTTTGCAGGATTGGGGGAAAGGGAATAAAATGGCAGTCTATTGAAAGGTGCAAGAAATACAGATAGGTGACAGGGGAAACTGATACAGAGACATGAAGGCAACCAAAGCTAGTAAGCCAGTCATCAGAGGGGCGATGGGGAGTCTCTGGGAAATCTCTGGAAATACACCACAGAATGATGCAAGCTATCGAAAGGAAGCCAGAATGAATGACTATGTTTATGCATACACAAACATATAAACATATGCATGGATGCTGATGGTTTTCTGGGAATGCTGCAAAAGGAGTAGAATGTGCCCCTTGGTATATTCCAGGAAACTAATTTCCCAGGGAAGGCAAAGTAAGAAGTGCATGGAATAGGCTGGGTGTGGTGGCTCACACCTATAATCCCAGCACTTTGGGAGGCCAAGGTGGTGGATCACGAGGTCAGGAGTTCAAGACCAGCCTGGCCAAGATGGTGAAACCCTGTCTCTACTAAAAATACAAAAAATTAGCCAGGCGTAGTGGCAGGCGCCTGTAATCCCAGCTACTCGGGAGGCTGACAACTGCTTGAACCCAGGAGGCAGAGGTTGCAGTGAGCTGAGATCACTCCACTGCACTCCAGCCTGGGCAACAGAGCAAGACTCTGTCTCAAAGGAAAAGAAAAAAGGGCATAGATTAAAGTTTACAGGTGAGATTCACAGACATTCTTGGTGAAACCAAATTCACAAGCTGTGATCATTGCCAACTAAGCAGTCAGACATGAAGCAATCTTATCTCAAAACTGCAGAAAATTTCCTGACAGAAAAGATAAGGCCAAGTCTAATGGATGGGAAGTTTTGCAGTGAGAAAGCCACATCTTCTCACTTCTGCATGTTACACCGTTCTATGGGCTAGTCAAGTGACAAGCTAATTAATGCATCAGAGTTCCCCAGAAACTGCTAAGACACTGAAAACTGTTTCATGAGGACACAAATTTTATTCAGTAATGAGACTAAATATAATAACTGAGAAGTGTGTTATTGCAAAACATCAGGCAAATGAATTATTATTTTCATGACAAAGGTCTTCAAAGTGATAAGAGAGAGACTGATATTAAGCAACTTTAGCAAAATATCCTGTATGAAATGAAATAAAAAAATTTAGATTGGGATTTGCACATCCTTATTTTTGTATCTAGATCACGTTCTTGATAAACCAACTTAATTGTGTATATAGTTGATATTAAAATATAGATTTTAAAATATTACCCTATTAAGTTGTTCACAATGTTGAGGCATCTCCACTGCTGTATTGTCAAAAACACATGTCTAACTTCTAACAATTCCTTAAAAGTTTCCATAATTTTACTTTCCCTTCTATATTTCCACACTAGTGAACAAATTCATTTGGTAGAAATGGTATTTTAGAGATGAGATTCAAGTACGTATTATACTTGGATGAAAATGAACAAAGTAATGACAACTTGTTTTGATTCTTTAAATTTTTTCATTCTTACTGTGTCTAGAGTATGACTATTCTAATAAAAACATCCTGTTTTAAAGAATCAAAACATAGCAAATGTGTCACATTATATCGAGATTTGAATGTAAGATAATGAAAATTATTGCAAATAAAATAACAGCTTGTATTTGGCAATCTGTAGCCAGAGACTGTGATATGAAGAACAAAAACATTTTTAATCAGAGAAAAAAATCTTGGAGAAGAATTTTCTTCTGTTAGCACAATTAATTTATAAAATGCTGCTAAATATCTACCCTTTATAGAGTGATGCTATCTATAAAGCTTTGCAGTTATTTAATTCATAAAGCAACTCTCCTTTTACAGGAAGCAAAAAATAGATACTAAGAAACTGGCCTGTGGTCTCACAACCCTCAAGAAACTTGGGACTCTAAAGTTTAACCTCTCATAGCACTAACCACAAACAAGAGTTTTGGTGGCCTTTGTGACACCAGAGAAGAGCTTCTCTTTTCTGTTCTAGTGCTTCAAGTTGACAATGTTGCTAATGATTTAGGATCAAGATCATTAATTCTATACATTTTACTACATTAAAAAAAATTTTTTTTGAGACAGGGTCTCACTCTGTCACCCAGGCTGGAGTGCAGTGTCACAAATACAGCTCACTGCAGCCTTGATTTCCTGGGCCCAAGCAATCCTCCTGCTTCAGCCTCCCGTGTAGCTGGGACCACAGGCACGTGCCAACATACCCATCTGATTTCTTTTTTTTTTTTTAGAGTTGGGGTCTTGTTATGTTATCCAGGCTGGTCTCGACCTCCTGGGCTCAAGCGATCCTCCTCTCTCAGACTCCTAAAGTGCTAGGATTGTAGGTATGAGCCACTATGCCCAGCCCATTTTTAACACAACCTATGGAAACCAGAGTTAGGTTAGCAAAAATTCTTAAATTTGTAATTGCAACATTTCAGCAATTCTTTAGCTGGGAGAAAAAAAAAAGAAGTACTAATAGTGCAAATTCTTGGTTAAGTAATTTTAACTAGCAGTAAATTCTCATTGTATAATATTTGAAAAAAGAAGGGAGTGTTAAAAGGCAATAATCCTGCCCAGTGGCATCGTACAAAATTTTAACAGCTGGATAGAAGTACTGCTCTCTTGCCATAAGCCTAAGAGATTATTTGGTCCAGTTCCCATCTTGAGTAGCGAAGGCGTTTTTTATACAGTAATGTTAAGTGACTCATCCAGATCGCGTGGCCGCTAAATGGTGGAGAGAAGACAAGAACCTCAGTCTCTTGCTTCTCCATGTACTTTTCCTTTATGTGCTTGATGACATCCTTTTAACTTCTGTACAGAGAGGGCACCCAGCCTGCTGGAGGGAAGTCCCAAGAGAAGTTGCTGATCCCAGCTAAGGGAAGTAGACATGTAAGCCCCAAAGAGGATGCTTGCGATATACAGACTAGTCAGAAATGTATAGCTTTTATCATACGCATTCAAATACGTTTGAAAAACAAGAACATTCACAGTTCGGATGGGTGACCATGAGTTATATCAGCCCATCTTCCTGATCATCACACTTCTGATATGACTCACTGTCACTTCAGAAAGTATTTGTTATGGTTTGAATTTCTGCATCTGTTTCTGGAAGTTGTAGGGGGAGAAGTTGAATTAATTTTGAATTATCAATACTACTGCAGAACACTAGAAAATTATTTGCATTTATTTTATCTTATTGTATTTTATTTTTGAGACAGGGTCTCACGCTGTCACGCAGGTAGGAATGTGATGTGGTGCCATCACAGCTCACTGCAGCCTCAACCTCCTGGGCTCAAGCAATCCTCCCACTTCAGCCTCCTGAGTAACTGGCGCAACAGGCACGCACCACCACATCAGGCTAATTTGTTTTTTTTTTTAGAGATGTCTCATTATGTTGCCCAGGCTTGTCTCGAAGTCCTGGGCTCGAGCAATCCTCCCATTTTGGCCTCCCAAAGTGCTGGGATTACAGGTGTGAGCCACTGTACCTGGCCAAGGTTTGTGATATTTTAAAACAAGGGCTAATACAAATTACTTGTAAAACAAGTCTCAAGTATATTTTTAAATTCTAGATTGGTTTTCTCCTTTATTCCCCAATCCTAGTGCCACTTCCAAGGCTACATATACTCACAGAATTAAAATAATTATAATATCCATCTAAAGAATATTTGTAATAGCATGACTATCTTGCCACATTCAGACACAAACAAGGTTATCACACATCTTTAATTGTATTATTTAAATGCCCACTTGCCCAGAATTGCCCCCAAGAATTCTGGAGGTTTTTCTAAGAGGAGAGAAAACTGTGAATCTGATGAGTCCTGACTTTCATTGTCATTGTTTAATCCTGCTGCCAGATAGTTTCTTGAAGAACCTGTGTCATTGTCTACTCAGGTTTTCAATGATCCTACTGCTCAGATCATGAAGTTTCTTAAAAGGAGAAAGATCCCTCTCTCTGTGGTACTTCATAGCAGGGCCCTTGTGACTACAGTTCTTTTATTTGCATTCACCTACTCAGTGCCCTAAGCCCACGCAGACTAGCAGAAGCAGGAGCGATTTCCAGCCTCATCTAAAGGTTGCCCTGAAACCAACAAGCAAGGTCCTATGTTGATCCATGGCCACGAGCCCAGACAATCCCTTCCTGATATGAGTTCCATCTTGGAAATTCCTGGTATCCATGCAAGCCCACCTCAGACATTAGTCAGCACCACCTCAGTTCTCAAAGCAGTTCTTTAATAACAGAAACAGTAATGACACTAATACTTAAAAGCCTGTTCTAAGTACTTTGTTCATTTAATTCTCATAGGAATCCTGTGAAGTAAAGATCAACTTTTGTCACATTTTTCTGATGAAGGAATGGAGATATCGAGAGTTTAGGTAGCAGAGCTAGTAACTGGCAGGGACGGGATGCTTTGAACCTAGGAAGGCTGGCTCCAGAGGCTGTGCTTGTAACCACAGCTCCCTTAAATTCCAAAGGGAAGAGATTGAAGTCTCTGCTTCCTCGGAGGTTCCCTGAGCCCTGTGTAAGGATGTCCCTCCTCTCTACTTCCCCAAACCCAATACCTTAAAGAGTATAGAGAAGAGACCTTGTCAAACAACAAAAGGTATTGCGTGATCCACTCCACAGAGCAATGAGGCACCTACACATCTGGGTAGACAGAGGCCACCCGAGTGATCCTTCCAAGAATAAAGAATAAAAGTCACTGTCAAAGGTGATTTTTGGTCTCCATCTGGGTGAGAAGTGCTTGGAAACTTTTAAAACAATGGTTTAGGTTTTGTTTGTTTTTGTGATTTTTTTTTTTTTTTTTTTTTTTTGAGACGGAGTCTTGCTCTGTTGCTCAGCAGGTTGGAGTGTAGGGGCGCAATCTTGGCTCACTGTAAACTTTCCCTCCTGGGTTCAAGCCTTTCTCCTGCCTCAGCCTCCCAAGTAGCTGGGATTACAGGCATGAGTCACCACACTTGGCTAATTTTTCTATTTTTAGTAGAGACGGGGTTTCATCATGTTGGCCAGGCTGGTCTCAAACTCCTGACCTCAAGTGATCCTCCCACCTCGGCCTCCCAAAGTGCTGGGACTACAGGCATGAGCCACTGCACCCAGCCCAAAACAAAGGTTTTTATATGGCAATCATAAAACTTGCATCAGGGGGAAATGACATCTTTATTTTCACTATCTGTTCACTGAAATCTAGCATTTTCTTCAGCTATAAATATTGGTAGCAAACTGTAATAGTATTAGCAATGTCTGTGGTTTTATGACCAATTGAAATCACACATATTTTCATATCACAGCAATTTTCAGATATCTCAAAAGATCACCTCTGCCTACTCACTACTTTGAAATTCTGTTAGTCACAAGACTAACATAACTAGGTCTTATGTTCAGACGCCAATAAAGAAGCATCTATATTGCTACATTGCAAATATATTTTTAATAGTTTCGTAACTACATTTCAATAGAATTGGTTTGCTTTGTAATCCTATGAATCCTGTTTAATGCATTTTAAAACGTCATTCTGAGAAGAGATCCATAGGTACAAAAAGATTCAGATCCCTGTTTAAAATGGATTTCTCTCTCATGCTGCAGAGCTTTAATCCCTTTCAAACAATCTCCGTGTGTCCTGCAGGCATTGGTTTCACTCATTCAACAGAGCAGTTCCTGTCTTCCATCTTTCAGGTCAACTCTAGACCCTCCCAGAGGGCCCAGAAACAGTGGATCTAATTTGGAGGTCCTGCCACAGAAAGTTCTATTACCTGGGCTTAGAAATCAAGCCAAAAGATAGCTTTCTTTGACGGGAGAGGAGGAACTGGACAGGGCAGGTATGTTTTCCGGGCCTCTTGAGAAGACAGGAGGACACACAGGCCAGGGCTCCCTGGCCTATCTGGGTGTGGAGGGAAGACACCAAGCTGAGCAGAGGAGACTGGTGCCTTTCCAGCAGGCGCCACTGAAATGTAGTGAGCGTCATGTCATGTCAGGTGTGGCTGCATGACAGGCCATAGAATGCCATGGTTAAGACCATGGACTCTTGAACTTTACCACCTCGATTGGTCTTCTACCTCCATCACCTCCTAGCTGTAGATCTCAGCCATGCTACCTAACTTCTCTCTACCTCAGTTTTCTCATGCATAAAATGGGAGCAACTATGCTCACTTCGTAGCGTTGTTAAGTGCAGATTCAAAGCGTTATACACGTAAAGTGCCTAGCACTTAGTAAGTGCTCCGAAAGAGTACTCTGACTACAATCTCTCCCTTTCCCAGTACTCTGATTAGTATTATTTATAGTTTTCCCCATCATTAGGAGGATGCACAGGATTGGCAGATAAGGCGTTTCAATGTAATCTACCAAGTACTTCAATTCATCACGATTTAGGATTGTGCACATTATGACTCCTGACTCTTAGGAGGCTGTATCAGTCAAGGGTTTCCAGAGGAACAGAACCAATAGCATGGTGTATCTACATGGGAGAGGGAAGGAGGTTTATATTAAGGAATTGGCTCATGTAATTATAGGAACTGGCAAGTCTGAATTCTGCAGAGTAGGCCAGCAGGTAGAGATCTATGGAGAAGCTGATGTTGCAGCTCAGGTCCAAAGGCAGTCTAGAGGCAGAATTCCCTCTTGCCCAGGACACTGCAATCTTTCTTCTCTTCTGGACTTCATCTGATTGCATGAAGTCCACTCACATGATGGAGGGCATCTAATCCGTTCTGACTGCTACAACACATTATCATAGCCTGAGTAAGAGAGTCTATAATAAACAACCACCAACATTTATTTCTCACAGTTCTGGGGGCTGGGAAGTCCAAGATAAAGGTGTTGAGAGGGGTGGTGTCTGCTTCCTGTTGAGCAGATGGTTGCCTTCTCATTGTATCTTCTCATGGTGGAGAGCAGACAGAGACATTTTGTGTCTCTTCCTCTTTTTTGTTTTTGTTTATTTCTGAAACGGAGTCTAGCTCTGTTGCCGAGGCTGGAGTGCAGTGGCATGATCTCGGCTCACTGCAACCTCCACCTCCCCAGTTCAAGCAATTCTCCTGCCTCAGCCTCCCAAGTAGTTGGAATTACAGGCACCTGCCATCACTCCCAGATAATTTTTGTATTTTTAGTAGAGATGAGGTTTCACTGTGTTGGCCAGGCTGGTCTCAAACTCTTGACCTCGTGGTCTGCCGGCCTCAGACTCCCAAAGTGCTGGGATTACAAGCATGAGCCACCATGCCTGACCTCTCTTCGTCTTTTTATAAGGGCACTAATCCCATTCATGGGGGTGCCCCTCTCATGACCTAATCATCTCCCCCAGGCCACACCTCTAAATACCATCACAGTGGGGACTGAGGTATCAATATATGAATTTGTGGGGGTGCAAACACTCGTTCTCTAGCAGAGGGTAATCTGCATTCTTCAAATCTACTGATTTAATCACATCTTTAAAAACACCTTCACAGCAAGATCCAGACTGGTGTTTGAGCAAATATCTGACTACTGTGGCCTAGCCAAGTTGACACATAAAATTAACTGTCACAGAGCCATGATCACAATGGATTTATCATAGACAAATGCTACTTTTTGCTCTGCTGAATGAAAATCCATCTTCACCAAGGCCTAACAGTTGTAGATGGGGACAGAGCAATCTACCAGATAGGTCACCAATTCTGATGAGACATAACACGTTGCTGCAGAGAGCACACTGAGTCCCTGAGAACTGTGTTTCAACACTCAAGTCAGGGCCTTGAATTCAAACAGTTGAAATTCTGCTTTCTCTTCTCCATACTGGAATTTCCCAAGAATGGGAATCATCCATGTAACCACCGACCACAGAACCAGGACAGTCCTGCTACCGTTACAAAGCAGCACATCTATTGAATACTATTTCATTGGAAGCCAGGCTACAAACAAGCTCAGGATGGAATCCTCTCATTGATTCATGAAGTGTTTCTCAGGATGAAATAGATCTTTGTGGGTAATCTGACAGCTCGTCCACTGAATGCCTGCTTGGAGAAGGAGGAATCTCCCTGTTGTGAAGAAATGCCTGCCTCTTCTCACTATTCACAATAGCAAAGACTTGGAATCAACCCAAATGTCCATCAATGACAGACTGGATTAAGAAAATGTGGCACATATACACCATGGAATACTATGCAGCCATAACAAAGGATGAGTTCGTGTCCTTTGTAGGGACATGGATGCAGCTGGAAACCATCATTTTCAGCAAACTATCACAAGATCAGAAAGCCAAATACCACATGTTCTCACTTATAGGTGGGAATTGAACAACGAGATCACTTGGACACCGGAAGGGGAACATCACACACCGGGGCCTATGGTGGGGAGGAGGGATGGGGGAGGGATGGCATTGGGAGTTATACCTGACATAAATGACGAGTTGATGGGTGCTGATGAGTTGATGGGTGCAGCACACCAACATGGCACATGTATACATATGTAACAAACCTGCACGTTGTGCACATGTACCCTAGAACTTAAAGGATAATAAAAAAAAAAGTTACCCCTCCCAAAAAAATAAATAAATAAAAATAAAATATTAGTTAAGAATTATTTTCCCAATACTTATATAATGTACTGGTTTGCTTATTAAAATAAGATTTACTGCAAAAAAAAAAAAGAAAGAAAAAGGAAGAAAGAAATGCCTGCCTATTCTTCCACTGGGCTGTGGGGACCTAGCCAAGATGCAACTTCCAGAGTCAAACAATAGGATTGAAATAAATATAACGGTAATTCAGCAAACACTATTTTGTCCTTTCACAGGTTAACCATGGTGGTAGCTATAGAGGTATGCCTCTCAGATTTCCTTCGAGAGAGTCTACTGCAGGGAGCCTCTGCTTGCTGCCCCTTGGGATCCATCACGACATTCATTCTGAGGACAAGAATCCTCTGTGTTGCTACCAAAGTGGGGATACCAGAGCAGGCCTATGCGGGACTCCTCCAACAGGTGGCCTTGCTTGGGGTTCTCCTCAACCTGGTCAAGTCTCTCAGAACTGTGCTGAAATCTGGGCCTGGCGCGGGAGCTCACACCTGTAATTCCAGCACTTTGCGAGGCCAAGGTGGGCGGATCACTTGAGGTCAGGAATTCGAGAGCAGCCTGACCAATATGGCCAAACTCCATGTCTACTAAAAGTACAAAAATTGGCCAGGCATGGTGGCATGCGACTGTAATCTCAGCTACTGGAGAGACTGAGGCAGGAGAATTGCTTAAGCCCAGGAGGCAGAGGTTGCAGTGAACTGAGATTGCGCCACTGCATGCCAGTACCTGGGTGACAGAACAAGATTCTGTCTCAAAAAAAAGAGAACTGTGCTGCAATCTGAAGCTCTTCTTAACCAACCAACCCTCCCTTCCTGCCTTCCTCCTTTCTCTCTTTTCACAGGTATCAGACCTACGTTACCATCTGAAGCTCTCTCCATCCCCTTCCGTTCCCTCTCCCGGTATCCTTCACAGAAGTTTCACACAATAAATCTATTGCATGTCTACACTCATTTTGGTACCTGCTTTCCTGAACTGACTCAACTTACTCTGTTCTGTTGCTTTTATATTGATGTACAGAGAATAACTGCTGTTGGGACATCCCTTATTAGCTATAACTAGGAGAATCACGCATCCTGATTTGCCCAAGATAATCCCAGATTATATTTTCTATCAAGCATAATTATTAACAGCCTCCTGCATACTCTCAAAGTCTCCCACTTTGGATAAAAAAATATTGTTAGCCCAGCTTTAGGCTATATTCAAAGATTACTTCAGTAAAATGTTTCCCAAAGTATATTTCGTGGACCATAACTCAGAAAATGCTGTAGGCAAAAGAGCTCGCTGGACAAATAAACTTGGGAAATACTCTTGTAAATTCACCACTCATATTAGTGTGTTCAAATCTTGGAGTAAATCTTAGAGTAGTATATCCTGCAGTAGAAAATTTTGTTTAACTTGGTTGTTACTCGGTGTTTGCTAAGCTTATTTGACTACAAGGCTTTTTTTAAATCTTGAATCCATAATACCATTGAGTGAACCACTGCCAAGGCTGAATTCTCTCTACTCACCGCTACCCTTGAAAACAGCTCAAAGTATCAGCGGTTTCACAGTGCAGCAGCTTGTTCACTTAGAGGTGCTGGCTTGATGCAAAAAACAACTGGGTCCCAGTCTGTTCTGGCTCTGGATTCACCTCCGAGTGCAATTCACATTAGCAACTGTGATCCACAAAGCCATGTGGGCCCTTGGTTAAGTGAGGTCATTTGGATTTAAATGTTTTTTAATGGCTTCTAATTTTGCCCATAAAATTTTTCAATCATCAAAATCCTCATTTTTAGTACCAAATCGGAAATATTGTCAACAAATCACTTCATCTACAGTCACTGAGGTGATTTCAAAGAGCCCCTTCCATCTGGCCAGTTCTCCTGCTCTCAGCCCTGCCAAAACCACACCATAAACCCAATTTTTAAATTTGGAATGCTAGAGTTAGCTGCTTCCAAATTTAGTGTGCACTTTCAGCTCACTCAATCTCTTGGTTTCCCCTCTTACATTACATACGTGTATATCTGTCCTCCCCAACGAGATGTAGGTATTTTAAGGGTACACATGTACCATAAGCATCAACATACCACTGACATGGTAGGGTTTGAATGTAAATTTTCCCCCCACACTCAATTGTTGGAACTTAAAGCTCAATATGATGGTATTAAAAGGTGGGACGTTTTGGAAGTGATTAAGTCATGACGGCTCTGGCCTCTTGAAAGGGATTAATGTCCTTATGAAAGAGGTTTCCGAGAGGGCCTCGCCCTTCTATCTCTTCCGCTGTGTGAAGACACAACATCTGTCCCTTTTTCCCTTCCATCTCTTCTACTCTTTGAAAACATGGCATTTGTCCTCTCTGAAGGATGCAGCAACGAGGCGCCATCTTGGAAGCAGAAAGCGAGGCCTTGCCGGACACGGAATCTGCTAGCACCGAGATCTTGGACTTCCCAGGTTCCAGAACTGTAAGCAATAAGTTTCTATTATTTAAAAATTATCTAAGTCTAAGGTATTTTGTCATAGCAGCAGAAATGGACTAAGGCATGACATATTTTGGGAAAATGGTTTTGTCTAGTGCTTTGTGGAAAGAAAGGAAGCAAAGGAGAGAGGAAGGGGGAGAGAGAAGGGGGGTGTGAAAGGGAGGCCGAGAGAGGGAGAAAAAGAGGAAGGAGGGAACGAAGGGAGGGAGGAAAGAAGGAAGGGAGGAAGGAGGGAAGGAGGGAGGGAAGGAGGGAAGGAGGGAGGGAAGGAGGGAAGGAGGGAGGGAAGGAGGGAAGGAGGGAGGGAAGGAGGGAAGGAAGGAGGGAAGGAAGGGAGGCAGGAAAGGAAGAAGGAGAGGGAGCAGGGGAGGGAGGGAAGGAAGGCTTTTACCAGCACAAAAGAAAACTATAAAAGATGGCCTTATGTTTGTACTGAAAAGACTAACTTGATATTTGGTCAAAATAGTGTTTATGTTCTGTTGACGCCCTGACATATTTTATGTATTACAGTTAAAATATATTTCTTTAAGTGTTCATAAGGTGAGGAGCCCAGGGAAACAAAGGAAAAGAATAAAGTGCAAGGGTCTACTGTATTTTCATTAAAGAAACCCTGATTCAATTTATTTCAGCCTTATGTTATCTTTTTCCATCTTCCAATTGACTGAATTAGTTAGTAACTTAATTCTTGAGTACTCTTGATATGCAGGAAAGAACGAGAGCCTAAATAATGTATATATTTTAAATCCTTAGGTAAGGATATAATTCTCTTGCCACTCTGTAAATACCAAGACCCTTATTTTTAAAATGTAACACCAAATTCCCTGACTGGGAAAAAACATAATGATCCATTGTATTATCATTATATTTTTTATTCTGGGTCCTAAATCATTCAATGGGATAAAACAAAATGCCCCATTTATGTTAAATATTGATCTATTAAAATATATATTTTAAAAACTAGAGGACTTGTTCAGTTCTTACCATCACTTTCAATTTTCTGCCTTTAAAAATTGGGGGAGTTTGGGTGTGGTGACGCATACCTGTAATCCCAGCACTATGGGAGGCTGAGGTGGAAGGATCGCTTGAGCTCAGGAATTTGAGACTAGCCTGGGCAACATAGTCAGACCTCGTCTCTACTAAAAATAAAAATTTTTAAAAATGGGGGAAATTATTTAATGTAATATAGTACCATTTTTATACATGGTCTGGTTAGATTTAAAGGGAAATGTCCTAAACAAGACATTGTTTAGGTAGACTCCACTAAATCCAATTATTATTATTTTTTAATCAGAAAGCAAGAAATTTAAAATTAGCCAGGTGCGGTGGCTGGCGCCTGTAATCCCAGCTACTCGGGAGTCTGAGGCAGGAGAATCACTTGAACCCAGGAGATGAAGGTTGCAGTGAGCAAAGATCATGTCGTTGCACTCCGGCCTGGGCAGCGAGAGTGAAACTCAGACTCAAAAAGAAAAAAAAAAAAAGAAAAGAAAGAAAGAATTTTAACTACCAGTCTGAAATGGTTTTTCTTGAGTAACTTCTGGTATAGCATTTTGAACTTCCATTAAAATATGGTACACAACAACAGAAAGAAAAAAAAAAAAAAATAACAGTACCACCAGGAAAATCTAGTATTGGGGATAATTTCAATTTAATATAAGTTCCAAGAGAATTGCAAACAAAATGAGCCTGAGTAACTGAAGAGAATAAGGGAAGACTGTCTTCCTGCTCCAGTATTATTTTCCAGGTCTGATATACAAGACCTGGGCCATGGAGAAGACTGAGCAGCTGTTCCCGTTCTGCATGTGTGGACTTTCGAGACACTCATGATGCTATCAGTCTTTCCTCACCTTCACTGCACCTCTTCAACCAGCTCCTCTCTTTCAAAATTCATTTGGAGGCTGCAGTCGCCATAAAGTAAACTGATCAGAAAAGTCAGTGGAGGTCTGGAAGTAATGCTTTTAGTTCTAAAAAATTAGTCTGCCCAGATTCAATCAAAGACAAAACATCTTATACAGCAACAGCTCAGCCCACGCTCCTCACTCCACACTGTCTACTTAATATTGCTCTCTTTGCATGTCCTGCTGACATAGTGAGTCCAGAGTGGACTCACAATCTTCCTCCTAGAATACACATGCTCTCTCCCAACAAAAGGCAATGTCACTCACCCAGTTAATTAACCTACAGGTTGCTGGTGGTTCTTACTCCTCCTTCTCCCTCATTCATATCCAAGTCTGTCATTTCTGCTTCTTATTCATTTGTCAAAAGCATTCATTACTTCCCATCACCACACTACTTCCAGCCTTCACCGTCTCTTCTTTTTAGGAGTAGTTGTGTGATGGTACCTCTTTTAAATTTTATTTTATTTTTTTGAGACAGGGTCTCACTCTGTCGCCCAGGCTGGAATACAGTGGTGCAATCTCAGTTCACTGCAACCTCTACCTCTGGGGTTCAAGAGATTCTCCTGCTTCAGCCTCCCAAGTAGCTGGGATTACAGGCATGCACCACCATGCCCAGATAATTTTTATATTTTTAGTAGAGACGAGGTTTCACCATGTTGGCCACGCTGGCCTCAAACGCCTGGCATCAAGGGATCACCCACCTTAGCTCCCAAAGTGCTGGGATTATAGGCAAGAGTCACTGTGGTTACCTTTTTTTTTTTTTTAGTTTTACTTTAAATTCTGGGATACATGTGCAGAATGTATAGGTTTCTTACATAGGTATACATGTGCGTTGGTGGTTTGCTGCACCTACCAACCCATCATCTAGGTTTCAAGCCCCACATGCATTAGGTATTTGTCCTAATGCTCTCCCTTCCCTTGACCCCTACCCACCGATGGGCCCCAGTGTGTGATGTTCCCCTCCCTGTGTCTATGTTTTCTCATTGCTCAACTCACACTTTTGAGTGAGAACATGCGGTGTTTGGTTTTCTGTTCCTGTGCTAGTTTGCTGAGGATCATGGCTTCTAGCTTCATCCATGTCCCTGCAAAAGACATGATCTCATTCTTTTTTATGGCTGCATAGTATTCCATGGTATATATGTGCCACATTTTCTTTATCTAGTCTGTCATTGATGGGCATTTGGGTTGGTTCCAAGTCTTTGCTATTGTAAATAGTGCTGCCATAAACATACGAGTGCATGTGTCTTTACAGTACAGTGATTTATATTCCTCTGGGTGTATACCCAGTGATAGGATTGCTGGGTCAAATGATATTTCTGGTCCTAGATCCTTGAGGAATCACCACACTGTCTTCCACAATGGTTGAACTAATGTATATTTCCACCAGCAGTGTAAAAGTGTTCCTATTTCTCCACAGCCTCGCCAGCATCTATTTCTTGACTTTTTAATAATTGCCATTCTGACTGACACGAGATGGTATCTCACTGTGGTTTTGGTTTGCATTTCTCTACTGATCAGTGATGATGAGCTTTTTTTCATATGTTTGTTGGCTGCATAAATGTCGTCTTTTGAGAAGTGTCTGTTCATATCCTTTGCCCACTTTTTGATGGGGTTGTTTGTTTTCTTCTTGTAAATTTATTTAAGTTCCTTGTAGAATCTGGATATTAGACCTTTGTCAGATGGGTAGATTGCAAAAATTTTCTCCCATTCTGTAGGTTGCCTGTTCACTCTGATGCTAGTTTCTTTTGCTGTGCAGAAGCTCTTTAGTTTAGTTAGATCCCATTTGTCAATTTTGGCTTTTGTTGCCATTGTTTTGGTGTTTTTGTCATGAAGTCTTTGCCCATGCCTATGTCCTGAATGACATTGCCTAGGTTTTCTTCTAGGGTTTTTATGGTTTTGGGTTTTACATTTAAGTCTTTAATCCATCTTGAGTTAATTATTATATAAGGTGTAACCATGGTTACTTTTGTGTGTCCACTTGCCTGGGCCACAGGGTGCACAGACATTTGGTCAAACAACTCTGGGTGTCTCTCTGAGGGTGATTCTGGGTGAGATTCATGTTTCAATAGGCATATTCACCAAAGCAGATTGCTCTCCCTCCTGTGAGTGGACCTCATCCAATCAGTTGAAGGCCTGAATAGAACAAAAAGCCCAACCGTCTTGTGAGTAAGAGAGAATTCCTCCTGCCTGAATGCCCTAGATAGGACATGGGTCTTTTCCTGCATTAGGACTCAAACTGAAACCTCGACTCTTCTTGGATCTCAAGCCTACAGGCCTTTGGCCTGGAACTTACACCATTGGTTTTCCTGGTTCTTGGGCTTTGGGACTGAGACTGGAGCTACATGCTCAGCACTACTGTGTCTCTGGCTTGTCAATTGCAGATCTCAGGACTTGCCAGCCCCTATAATCACACAAGCCAACTCCTTAGAAGAAATTTCTTTCTCTCTGTCTCTCTCTGTCTCTCTCTGTCTCTCTCTCTCTATATATATATGTGTATATATATACACACACACACACACACACACACAGATGTATACATCCTATTGGTTCTGTTTCTCAGTAGAAAACTGACTAATACGAGTAACCCCCTAATCATCTCCTCAGGGTCAC
Organism: Theropithecus gelada; assembly: GCF_003255815.1. Lineage (NCBI taxonomy): Eukaryota > Metazoa > Chordata > Mammalia > Primates > Cercopithecidae > Theropithecus > Theropithecus gelada. Next base: position 32,162,662 of record NC_037677.1, on the reverse strand, counting down.
TGCCTCCCCTCCCTATCCCATTTTCCACAGAGCATCCAGGGTGATCTCAGACTACACATCTGATCATGGCACCACCCTGCCTAAAATCCTCTAAAGGCTTTTTATTCATCTTAGGAAAACACCCCAAATCCTCAACAAAGGCTGCATGGTCTGCCCAACAGGGCCCCTGCACTTGGCTTTAGCCACTGTAGGCTTCTTTTTATTCAAATGCCCTAAACTCTTTCCTGTCTCTGCAGCTTTGTACATTCAGTTTCCCTGCCTGAAATAGTTTTTCTTCCACCATTTATGATGCTAATTCTAATTCATCCTTTATTGCCTCCACTTGAGGAAATTTCCACAAGTTTCCCAACCTGCAATTCTAGAACAATGGTCCCGTTATATGTCACACCCTGCATTTTCCTCCGTGACCATGCGTGTTGCTAAAGGTTACTTATGTAATGGTTTGTTCGATGTCTTTTCCACCACTGCTCTGCAATTCCATACCCGTGCGGGCATCTGAATTGCACATAGGAAGCCCTCTAGCAATATTTGTTAACAAAAATGAATATGTTATTTGCAATAAACCTATATAAATATAGTTCTTTTGTTTTTTCTTTTGAGACGAAGTCTTGCACTGTCGCCCAGGCTGGAGTACAGTGGTGTGATCTCGGCTCATTGCAACCTCCGCCTCCTGGGTTCAAGCAATTCTCCTGCCTCAGCCTCCCGAGTAGCTGAGATTACATTACAGGCACCCCCCACCACACCGGACTAACTTTTTTTTTTTTTTTAAAGTAGAAATGGAGTTTCACCATGTTGGTCAGGCTAGTCTTGAACTCCTGACCTTGTGATCTGCCCGCTTTGACCTCCCAAAGTGCTGTGATTACAGGTGTGAGCCACCATGCCAGGCCAAACCTATATAAATAAAATAACACGAGTAAATATAAAAGCATGGACATACATAGTCTTTTTTGTAAAAAAAAAAAAAAAAAAAAAAAAAAAAAAAAGGCAAAATCATTTAAGTACCAGAACATACTCCAAACTGCTATGGCTGTCCCTTAATATCAGACAATTTTTGTGTTTAAATTTAGTTTATGAAAGTGCTATACTTTATTTTAAAAGCCTGAATTAGCATTTTAATGCATAATAATATGTGATCTCTAATAACTAGGTTGCAATATAAAAACGATTTAATTTCTTCATATAATATAATGGGTGCCAGTGGGATTGCGTAAGGGAGATGGAGGTACCTGTGGAACTAGGAAGGGGAGAGAGACAGTAAGTAAGGGAAATGTCAGCAGAACTAATAAAGCACGATCCTCAAGTGCTTCCAGAAAACTCAAGGGAGATGTCAGCACCGGGTCTCAGAGCTGACTGGGTAGGTTTGAAGCGGGGCTGGACTATGCTATCAGTTTAGGGGCATGAATTCATGAAATTGGATCTTTAATATCACTAAATTTGTACTCAGAGTCATCGGGAAATTTGGATTCCATGTGTAAAATACCTGGCACATTATGACTGAATACATTTTAGTTTAATCACTTTTGGCTTCATTTTTTTGTGTTTTGTTGTTATTGTTGTTGTTTTGTCAATTAAAAACAAAACAAAAATGACTTAGTTTAGGTTAAATTTCACTTAGAGTAGATTAAAATGATGCTTCCTTTACAGCTCAGATCTGAGTTGTATCGTTACATTTTTTTCCTAAGTCTGGGAATATCTTGAGTCATATCTTCCACCCCTAGTGAATTGTTTTTTTGTTTTTTGTTTTTTGTTTTTTTTTGACATGGAGTCTCACTCTGTCACCCAGGCTGGAGTGCAGTGGTGTGATCTTGGCTCACTGCAGCCCCCACCTTCCAGGTTCAAGTGATTCTCCTGCCTCAGCCTCCCAAGAAACTGGGATTACAGGAATACGCCACTGCATCCAGCTAATTTTTGTATTTTTAGTAGAGACGGGGTTTTGCCATATTGGCCAGGCTGGTCTCGAACTCCTGACCTCAAGTGATAGTTTGATCACTTTTGAATGACCTCAATGATTCCATTATTTTCAATGGAGAAGGCTAATAAGCCAGACATCTGTACCTAAATTCCTCTTTATATTGGCTTCCACCTAGATCCTATTTTCAAACTTTACTGTAAGAAACAGCTGAGAAGTTTGTAGAAATACCAGCTCCAGGGCCCAGCCCTCCCCCAGAGACTTTCGTTCAGTGGGTCTGAGGTGGGATACAAAAATCGGATTTCAACAAGCTCAAGGAGTTTCTGATGTAGATGGTCCACGGGCCACAGTTTGAGAAATGCTGATGTTGAATCTGTGAACAGACCTGTGGTAACTGTGCTTTAAAACTACTGCATATGGTTGATATGGTTTGACCGTGTTCCCACCCAAATCTCATCTTGAACTGTAGTTCCCATGAACTCCACGTGTCATGGTGGGGACCCAGTGGGAAGTGACTGAATCATGGGGTTGGATTTTTCCCATGCTGTTCTCATGATAGTGGGTAAGTCTCACAAGACCTGGTGGTTTTATAAATGGGTGTTCCCCTGCACAAGCTCTCTTGCCTGCCACCATGTAAGACATGCCTTTGTTCCTCCTTTGCCTTCTGCCATGATTGTGAGGCCTCCCCAGCCATGTGGAACTGTGAGTCCATTAAACCTCTTTTTCTTTATATATTTCTTTATATACCCAGTCTTGAGTATGTCTTTATTAGCAGCATGAGAACAGACTAATACAATGGGATACTATGGTGTTAAACCATAAATAAATAAATAAAATAGACTTCAAGAAAACAGATAAGCCTCTGAGTAGTGAAATTCTTACCAATCTTAATTTCTTTAGTACTTTTCTGTATTCCTTGACTTTTATGTTGAGATGCACTTTTTTTTAACTTTTATTTTTAAGTTTAGGGGTACAAGTACAGGTTTGTTACATAGGTAAACTTGTGTCATGGGGGTTTGTTATACAGATTATTTGTCACCCACATATCAAGCCTAGTACCCATTAGTTATCTTTCCTGATCCTCTCCCTCCTTCCACCGTCCATTCTCTGATAGACCCCAGTGTGTGTTGTTCCCCTCTTTGTGTCTGTGTGTTCTCATCATTTAGTTCCCACTTGTAAGTGAAACATGTAGTATTTGGTTTTCTGGCCCTGTGTTCGTTTGCTAAGGATAATGGCCTCCAGCTCCATCCATGTCCCTGCAAAGGACATGATGTAATTCATTTTTATGGCTGCATAGTATTCTGTGGTATTTTCTTTATCCAGTCTATCACTGATAGGTATTTAGGATGATTCCGTGTCTCTGCTATTGTGAATAGGAGATGCACATTTTTAAAACCAGAAAGAAATGTTTTAAAAATGATTAGTAGCTGGACATGGTGGCACATGACTGTAGTCCCAGCTACTCAGGAGGCTGAGGCAGGAGGATTGCTTGGGCTCTGGAGTTTGAATCTAGCCTGGGCAACATAGCAAGACCCTGTGTCTAAAAATTAATTAATTAATTAAAACATAACAATGAGTATATGCTGTCTTGGTTTTAGTCTATGGTTCACTCATACCAGTGGACCAGAATGAAACAGAAAATATTTGAAGAAAATACACTAAAATATTAAAGGTAGTAATAGGTTTCGGCTGAGAAAGAGATCCTTTTCTTGCTTTACTTTTTAGCTCTTTACTTGCCTTTTTGGTGGAAGAATGTTAACTTTATCTTTAAAATATAATAAGGATATTTTCTATCCAAAGTTATCATCCATTCTCAAACCATTTCACTTTGCACCCTGAAAGAAGGGTGCTTTCATCTTGAACTTCCCAGCCTACAGAACTGGGAGAATACATTTCTATTCTTTATAAATTACCCAGTCTGTGGCGTTCTGTTATAGTAGCACAAATGGACTAACACAATGTAATTCACCACATTAGCAGAATAGAGGAGCAAAACATTCAGTTATCTCAGTACCTGAAAATAAAACTCTTGATAAAAGTCAATACTAGGAAGGCACGGTGGCTCATGCTTGTAATCCCAGCACTTTGGGAGGCTGAGGCAGGTGACTCACTTGAGGTCAGGAGTCCGAGACCAGCCTGGCCAACGGGTGGAGGTTGCAGTGAGCCAAGATCCAGCCTCTGCACTCCAGCCTGGGCAACAGAGTGAGACTCCATCTCAAAAAAAAAAAAAAAAAGTCAATACTGGGTCATAGATAAAACTCAATTGTCCATCAACAAGAGAATGCACAAACTAATTATGGTCTGTTCACACAATGGAATGCTATTCAGTGATAAAAAGAACAAACAACAGATACATGTTAGAACATGAATGAGTTGCGAAAATATTATTTATGGTGATTGAAAGAAGCCAGACACAAAAAGTACATATTGTAAGATTTCATATGAAGTTTAAGAATATGTCATGCTAATCTCTGCTGTTGGAAATCAGGACAGAAGTTACATGTATGGCGTGGGCACTGGCGAGAAAAGGGCAGAAGATAATTTTCTGAGATAATGGAACTATCTTATATCTTGATGTGAATGGCAGTCACACTTGTGTGTGTGCGTAAACATATCTCCAGCTGTACACTTAAGATGTATGCATTTTAACGTGTATACATCATACCTCACTAAAGTATTAAAAAATGTATATGGATATATTCTCCCCCTCATGCCCATCTCCGTTCCTGCTTTATTTTTCTGTTTCACACCTACCCTATTCTGAGTTACTACATTATTTCTTACATGATTTTTACATTGTCTGTCTTCCTTAGTAGAATGTAACTTCTCTGAAGGCAGGACTTTGGTTCATTGCTGGATTTCAGTGATGAGAACATTATCCTATATTAGACAGTTAAAAATATTCGTTCAAGGAATAGAAGGTATCCATATTTTATGCCTTATAGTTATTTATTTATTTATTTATTTTTGAGATGGAGTTTTGCTCTTGTTACCCAGGCTAGAGTGCAATGGCACAATCTCGGCTCACCGCAACCTCTGCCTCCTAGGTTCAAGCATTTCTCCTGCCTCAGCCTCCCAAGTAGCTGGGATTACAGGCATGTGCCACCATGCCCAGCTAACTTTTGTACTTTTTTTAGTAGAGACGGGATTTCACCATGTTGTTTAGGCTAGTCTCGAACTCCTGACCTCAAGTGATCCACACACGTCAGCCTCCCAAAGTGCTGGTATTACAGATGTGAGCCACTGCGCCTGGCCATATGCCGTATAGTTCTGAATTGTAATTAAAAGCTTTCTTTCCCATTAAGGGAATGGCTAACAAATGGAGGAGACAATGGCTTTCCCCTCACTGCACTCCAGTCTGGGCGACAGTGCGAAACTCTGTCTCAAAAAAAAAAAAAAAAAAACCAGAAGCTAAAATTTTCGTATTTGAGACATAAATATATAGCAGTAAAATTTAGCAGGAAACCATGGTTGTTCAGAATCTAAAACAATAAAAAAAGAGGCGTGGGATATTTTATCAATTTTACATAAAATTGCTGCTCCACGGTGATGATAAAAAGCCAAACCCCTTTCAGTCACTTTTCTCCTTGCTTTTCACTTCTCTACAGACAATGCATCCTCTTAGTGCCTGTTCCCAGGGCTGACTGGCCCCACTGCCCTGCCCCTGGGGTGCTACTGAACTTTAGAGAAAATTTTTACAGTGCCCTGTCAAACTCAAATAAAAATACACAGATGAGGCCGGGAGCAGTGGCTCACACCTGTAATCCCAGCACTTTGGTAGGCTGAGGCAGGTGGATCAACTGAAGTCAGCAGTTTGAGACCAGCCTGGCCAATATGGTGAAACCCCATCTCTACTAAAAACACAAAAATGAGCCAGGCATGGTGGTGGGCGCCTGTGGCCCCAGCTACTTGGGAGTCTGAGGCAGGAGAATTGCTTGAACCCAGGAGGTGGACGTTACAGAGTCAGGATCATGCTACTGTGCTCCAGCCTGGGTGGCAGAGCGAGACTCTGTCTCAAAATCTATCTATCTATCTATCTATCTATCTATCTATCTATCTATCTATCTATCTATCTATCTATCTGTATTCACACACACACACACACACACACACACACGATTCTCTAAGCAAAACATCTTGTTTGGGAAAACAGAATTGCAATTGAGGGCATATACACAGACAGTGGAGGTCTTCAGTATGCTTGAAGAACAAAAGGGAAGATTGGAGGTTTTATGAGAAAGCGTGCAATGTTAGGTATTGTTTTGGAAGAAAGCTCATTGGCATTAGAGCTCTGAGGAGCTGGCAAGCCCGGATTGGTGAGTGACAACAGTAGGTAAAACTAGTCTTAGGGTGGTCATAGCAGGTCGTTTCAGCAGCTACCAGGTGAAGCTTATCTTAGGGTTAGAGCAGGTCGTTTCAGCAGCTGGGCTTGAAGATGATTCCTGAAGCAGGTGCTATGTGCCTTGAGTGCTTTTCCCCCCAGCTCCCTTGACTCTGATTTAGTTGGGTATGACAAAAATAACTCAATTTCTATAATCAATTCTCACAGCACTGGCTCAGTGTCCTCTGACATGCCCCCTCCCCCACCACCACCCTCCTCCCACCTGCCGCAACCTAGGCGGGAAGAGAGCAAATCAAAGACTCTTGGCACCAAGCTTCACTACCCAGAATGCTCAGGGCAGCAACTGGAAAGTGTCATGGCAAGAGGATGATGTGCGAGGGACTTCAGCCCCTGAGTGACAGTGCAGGGCAAGCGTCGGAGTAACTCAGGACCATTCATTGCCTTTCAGTGTGGGTCTGTCTGATGATTTACATAGAAAAGGGAGCATGGAGCGAGAGGTAGTGATCTGATTCTGATGACAGACACTGGAAAACTCAGAAAATGAAAAGAGGAAAACACATGTTTAAAAATGACTCTTGTGCCAGGCACGATGGCTCATGCCTGTAATCCCAGCACTTTGGGAGGCTGAGGCGGGCAGATTGCTTGAGGTCAGGAGTTCGAGGCCAGCCTGGCCAACATGGTGAAAACCCATCTCTACTGAAAATACAAAAACTAGCTGGACTTGGTGGCGGGCACCTGTAGTCCCAGCTTCTCAGGAGACTGAAGTAGGAGAATCACTCGTACCCGAGAGGCGGAGGTTGTGCGGTGAGCCGAGATCACACTGCTGCCCTCCAGCCTGGGTGACAGAGAGAGAGTCCATCTCAGAAAAAAATTTACAAAAGGCTCTTTCTGTAAAGAATGCCAGTTACAGTCATTCATGTGGACACGCAGCCATTTCACTAATCACCGTGCAGCATATTAACAATAGTCCACATCACCACATATGTGTCACAGTAAGTGCTTTTAATTGGACAATGTGTACTCTGTCTTTCTATATCACAGTTTATAACTCATGTAGCCTAACCTAGCCTATCTGCCCACGGGTTGAAAGAATCTCATGGAACGTTAGTCCCATGAATTTTTTGTCCCCAGTAAAAATCTGAATGCTGGGAAGCTCTGGGCTTTCCACAGTTTGGAACGAAATTCCTGTTACCTCCTTTTGTTTACAAGTCTCTCTCCATGGCCATCACGGCCACCACTACTGTGCTTCCATCTGTTAGGATTCAGGCTAACTTTGAGAGGCAAGATGGTCAGGCCAGTGCTTCAACAAGCAATTATTTGGGAATGTTTCTTTCTCATTAATCAAGAAGCCAGGCACAGGAAGTTCTGCTCTCTGAAGTGCTTCCAGTGTTATCCACCAATTAAGGGGATTATGAACTATCCCTCACTGACTCAGTTGTATGACAACAATAGGTTCCAGATTTCCCAAAAGTTCTGATTTCAAATATTCTGTCTCCCAATGTTTCGCTCAGAAAATAGGGTTTCTGTACTCAGGGTTTGTGACTGCCCAGCTGCGTGTTACCCGAGTAATGACGCCTGAGATGACAATGAAGTTTGTGTGCAGTGGTGGACAAAGTGCTCTGTAGTACTGTTCAATGTTAAGCTTTCTTTAGAGAGGAGAGCAAGATGGTAGTGTCACTAGACATGGCCCCAGACCACTCTGATAGCCAACATCATGGAAGTTGGTCACCCTCTGCAATCAGGAACCAAACCTTCACACACAGATTTGGCTGAATGGATTTGATTGCTGTTTCAAGATGTTTGCTCTTTCCAAACAAAGAAATAATTGGGAAATTATGGTTCCTTATGAAAATAATAGACGACAATTTTTTTTAAGAGACAGCGTCTTGCTCTGTTGCCCAGGCTGGAGTGCAGTGGTACAACCACAGCTCACTATAACCTCAGACTCCTGGGCTCAAGCAAACCTACGTAGCTGAGACTGCAGGTGCACACCACCATACCTGGCTAATTTATTTCTATTTTGTCTAGAGATGGGGTCTTGGTATGTTGCATAAGCTGGTCTTGGACACCCAGCCTCAATGGATCCTCCCACCGTGGCCTCCCAAACCACTGGGATTACAGGAGAGAGCCACCACACCCGACCAACAGGCAACAATTTAAAATGATGATTATATTAGTGTTCTATTGATACTGCGACAAATTACCATGAATTTATCGTTTAAAACAACTCAAAGTTATTATCTTCAATTCCGGAGGTCAGAAGTCCAAAAGAAATCGGTAGGGCTGTCTTCCTCCTGGAATCTCTAAGAAGCCATCCATCTGCTTGCTTTTCCAGTTTTCACACACAGCCCCTGTTACTCAGCCCTTGTTCTCCACCTCACTCTGATCTCTGCTTCCACTGTCACAGCTCCTCAGCTTCTCCCACCTCCTTTTTTCTCTCATAAGAACCGTTGTAATTACATCAGGTGCACTCGGATAATCCAAGATCATCTCCGCATCTCAACTGCTTTATTTAACCACATTTGCAAAATCTCTCTTGCCACAAGGTGACATATTCCTGGGGGTGAAGGGAAACAGGTGATTGTTCTGCTGACCACAATGATCCTGACACTGTGCCATCACACAGAAGAGCATTCCTGATAGGATGTTAATTGAAGGAAAATATACAATTGAAATTATTATGTGGCATATAAAAATGTACACATGGAATACAAAATCAAAATTAAATGAAATGCCAGGTCCAGTGGCTCACACCTGTAATCCCAGCACTTTGGGAGGCCAAGGTGGGCAGATCACCTGAGGTCAGGAGTTCGAGACCAGCCTGGGTAATGTGGTGAAACCCCATCTCCGCTAAAACTACAAAAACTAGCTGGGCTTGATGGGTGCCTGTAATCCCAGCTACTCAGGAGTCTGAGACATGAGAATTGCTTGAACCCAGGAGGTGGCGGTTGCAGTGAGCCAAGATTGGGCCACTGCATTCCAGCTGGGGCAACAGAGCAAGACTCTGTCTCAAAAATAATAATAATAGTAAAAAATAAATGTGAAAAAAGTTCATTTTTTTAATGGTATATTCCGGAGAAAAACAAGATATGACATTTATCAGAACACACAAAGACAGTAGTTAAAAATGGAAAAATAGTACATATGTTTTATTTATTTCAAGAATTAATTAAAAGTCTTATTTCCCTTCCTAATTTATAATGAAATGAGAAATAAATAAATGAATGAAAGCAAAGTCAAGATTGGTTCAGTCAAATGACAGAATAGTTATCACTTCAATTTTACCTTCATGATTCAGTCAGTAAAGATAGCATAGTTATTCTCAATATTAAAAGAAAAAGAAAAGGTAAAATATAAAGCTAGAGACCTGACTCTCTGATGATTCTTTAGAAGTTCTGTGTTTATAGTCTAAATGTAATTGTTATCAATTCTTATAACAGTTTTCTTGAGCTATAATTCACATACCATAAAATTCACGTTTATAAGAGTGTGCAAGCTGGGCGTGGTGGCTCATGCCTGTAATCCCAGCACTTTGGGAGGCTGAAGTGGTTGGATCACCTGAGGTCAGGAGTTCGAGATCACCCTGAGCAACATGGCGAAACCCCATCTCTACTAAAAATAAAACAATTAGCCGGGCATGGTGGCGGGGGCCTGTAATCCCAGCTACTGGGGAGGTTGAGGCAAGAGAATCGCTTGAACCCAGGAGGTAGAGGTTGCAGTGAGCTGAGATTATGCCACTGTACTTTAGCCTGGGCAACAGAGCAAGTCTCCATCTCAAAAAAAAAAATAGTGGCCGGGCGCGATGGCTCAAACCTGTAATCCCAGCACTTTGGGAGGCCGAGACGGGCGGATCACAAGGTCAGGAGATTGAGACCATCCTGGCTAACACGGTGAAACCCCGTCTCTACTAAAAAATACAAAAAAACTAGCTGGGCGAGGTGGTGGGCACCTGTAATCCCAGCTACTCGGGAGGCTGAGGCAGGAGAATGGCGTAAACCCGGGAGGCGGAGCTTGCAGTGAGCCGAGATCCGGCCACTGCACTCCAGCCTGGGCAACAGAGCGAGACTCCATCTCAAAAAAAAAAAAAAAAAGTGTGCAACTCCTGGTTCTGAGTACATACACGGGGTCATTCAAGCATCACCACTGTCTAATTTTATGACATTCCATCATCCCCTAAAAAACAATACCCATTAGCAGTCACCCCTCATTTTCTCCTTCCACTAAACCCCTGGCAACTACAAATCTTTCTGTCTCTATGAATTTATGTATTCTGGACATTTAACATAAATGGAACCATACAGTGTGTGATCTTTTTGACTGGCTTCTCTTGCTTAGCATGTTTTCATGGTGCATTCATGTTGAGGCATGAATCTGTATTTTATTCTTTTTTAGGGCCTAGTAATATTCTAGTGTGTGCATGTATCTCCTTGTATTTATCCATTCACCTTTTGATGGACATTTGAGGTAGGTCTACTTTTTGGCTATTATGCATAATGCTGCTATGAACATTCATATACAAGTTTCTGTGTGACATAGTTTTCATTTCTCTTGGGTATATACCTAGGAGTGGAAATGCTAGGTCACATGGGAACTTTATGATTAACATCTTGAGATGTTAATGGCCATCAAACTGTTTTTGGCCATCATGCGGCCAAACTGTTTTCCAACCTGGCTGCACCATTTTACAACTCCACCACTGATATACTTCAGATATTGGTCCCTGCTGGTTCTCATGTTGAATTGTAATCCCCAGTGCTGGAGGCGGGGCCTGCTGGGAGGTGTCTGGATCATGGGAGCAGATCCTTCATGGCTTGGTGCTATCTTTGCGGTAGTGAGTTCTTGTGAGATATGGTCATTTAAAAGTGTGTAGCATCTCCCCCCTCTTTTGCTCTTGCTTTTGCCAAGTGATATGCCTCGTCCCGTTTCACCTTCCACCATAATTTTAAGCTTCTGAGGCCTCCCCAGAAACTGAGCAGATACCCAGCACCATGTTTCCTGTACAGCCTGTAGAACTGTGAGCCTATGAAACCTCTCTTTTCTTTATAAATTACCCAGTCTAATATATTTCTTTGTAGCAAACCAAGAACTGCCTAATACAACCACCAATGTTTGCGGGGCCCAATTTGTAGACATCCAGCCTTGCCAACACTTATTATTGTCCAGGTTTTTTGTTTGTTTGTTTTTGTTTTTGTTTTTTGAGACAGAGTCTCACTCTTGTTGCTCAGGCTGGAGTGCAGTGGCACAATCTCAGCTTACTGCAACCTCTGCCTCCTGGGTTCAAGTGATTCTCCCACCTCAGCCTCCCAAGTTGCTGAGATTACAGGTGCCCACCACTATGCTCAACTAATTTTTGTATTTTAGTAGAGACAGGGTTTCATCATGTTGGTCAGGCTGGTCTCAACCTCTTGACCTGAGGCGATCCACCTGCCTCGGCCTCGGAGAGTGCTGGGATTACAGGCGTGAGCCACCGTGCCTGGGCTACTGTTTAGTTTTTAAAATTATAGCCACCCTAGTGGGTGTAAAATGATGTCTCATTATGACTTTGATTTGCATTCCTGTAATCATAATGAGGTTGAAACATCTTTTCATGTTGTTATTGGCCATTTGCAAATTTTTTTTGGAGAAATGTCTGTTCAACTATTTCTTAGTTATTTTTCTTTTTATTGTTCAGTTGTAAGACTTCCTTATATATTCTAAATACAAGCCCTTTATCAGATATATGATTTCCAAATATTTTTTCACTCTGTGAATATGTTATTAATTTTTTTAAAACCAAACACACTCTATGTTTGCTTATTTGAGATTACAACAATGCCAGAAAAAGTTCCTCTGGATATAATTTCTTTCACACTGGCATTTTTCTCTCCGTTTCTTTCCTTTTGGTTTGAAGTTCAATGTTACCATTCTAAAATTATTTAACATGTGATTGTCAAAAATACTACCTTGACATTGAATGTATAGTTCATTTCTCTATAAACTACTTGTGCTTTTTATCTTGCACTGCAGTTTTCACTGCCTTTTATCTATAAACAACCCAAAATAAAGCGTTTTCCAGTAAGTGCTCTCATTTCTTGTGTCTTACTCATAAAATCGAGGCTAATAGTCCATCTTGTAGCTCCAGGTAGTTCCCACAGGCTGCTCCTGTCAAAATTCAGAATAACCAGGGATGAACTTTCTGCTCTATTTAAGGGCTGCTTTTTTCTTCTTTCCTGCTGTCAGGACTGGCTGCTGTGCTTTCCAAACATGACAATCATTTTAGGAGCCATAATCCTTAATTGTGTAAGTGATCATCTCCGTCTAGGCTGTCTCAGAATTTTAATAACCCAGAAGTTTGTATAAAAGGGAACATCGACCAAAGTAATTGTCGTGGAATAAAATAGACATTGCTCTTCTATGACTCCGATTATCTTTCCTTTTAGAGGGTATTGCTTTTGCTTTCTTTCTTTTCCTTATTTTTCTGGCTGTGTTCATTCCCTTCTCCATCTTCAGGAAGCCATTGACATTGTCATCAACTCACACCACCTCTTTCTTTTAGCTTCTTCCTTGAAGCTTTTTCTATGAAAAGATAACCTTAACCTGACCTGAGTTTTTCATTCAGCTTTTAATGTAATTTTCACTCTTTTGGTCTTTCTTAAAACCTAAACTTCTAGCATTTGAGATCCTCTTCCAACACTCTTAGAAGGCATTTGGATAAAATGTTTTTCAGGGCAAAATCCGTTCTTACTCTGAAATGGGAGTTCTGTGTATCTTTTGGTGATCGTGCAGCATGGGATAGTATTATTTGGTAAGGCCAGGAAAGAGTGTTTGTGCTGCAAAATCTGTTAATAGTTTAGGTTAATATCTCAATTTTTTTTTTTTTAAATAGGGTCTCACTCTGTCACCCAGGCTGGCATGCAGTGGCATGATCACAGCTCACTGCAGCCTTGACCTCTTGGGCTCAAGCCATCCTCCCACCTCAGGTGCCCAAGTAGCTGGGACAATGGGTGTGCACCACACAATGGCTAATTTTTAAATAATTTTTTGTAGAGATGGGGGTCTTACCATGTTGCCCAGGCTAGTCTTGACCTCCTGGGCTCAAGTATCCTCCCACCTTGGCCTCTGGAAGTACTGTGTTACAGGCATAAGCCAATGTGCCCAGCCTCAAACTGTTACTAAAGATTTTGAGGACTTTTTTTTGGCGGGGGCAGGGAAGCCTTGAAAGCTTATACAGTTGATTTCATTTTCCTTTCTACCTGACTCTCATTCATTTAAAATTATCTGGAAATTCAATTGTGGCTTATGAATTTGATTAGCTAAATGATCAATTAGATAATAAAGCAGATTATTGGACATCCACATAATGGAATACTTGATCTCTAGTAAATAGAGCAATATGAAATAATGCTTATGTTAATGGAGAAAGCAGTTACAGGTTCGGTGTGATTGTAACTATACAAATAAAAATGTTCTTAATACTGAAAGGAAGTACACCAAAGTACTAATATAGATAAGAGTGCACATTGTTCTTTCTGCTTGTCAGTAATTTCCAAGTGTTCTGCAAATTCAGATTTCATCGATTCTAAGATGCACTTTTAGGTCAGATGCAGCGGCTCACGCATGTAATCCCAGCACTTTGGGAGGCTGAGGTGGGTGAATCACTCAAGGACAGGAGTTCAAGACCAGCCTGGCCAACATGGCAAAATCCCATCTCTACTAAAAATACAGAAATTAGCTGGGCATGGTGGCACACACATGTAATCCCAGCTACTTGGAAGGCTGAGACAGAAGAATCGCTTGAACTCGGGAGGTGGAGGCTGCAGTGAGCCGAGGTTGCACCACTGCACTCTAGCCTGGGTGACAGAGCGAGACTCTGACTCAGAATAAATAGATAAATAAATAAATAAGATGCACTTTTGCACATTTTAATATCTCTGAGATTGAGATGTACCTTGTAATTTCTCTCATTCATGCAGCAACTGCAACACAGTTATCATTGTGTGTGGATGAGCATCAAAACTGCCGAACTCTGCGTCTGTGCCAGCCACTTGGAAGGCTATCCCACAGTCAAGAGTGGAACGCTCATTTAAGAAGTGCTGCACCAACAACACCCTTGTTGGCACAGAGGACAAGATCTTTTGCAAAACACAAATCTTGATGATTTCGTGTCAAAACTCATTTAGAGGAATTTGACTACAAGCTGAAGTTTTAGCAATACCCTAAGCAATTTGTTTTGTTTGTATTTCTTTGAGCATCTGTGTGCCTCATGTATGCAGAAGAGTGATGTACAATGAATTTCTTTAACGTCAGCAAAAATAAGCCTGTAAGAGTTTTTTTTTTGTTTAAAATGTCCTTTAAAAAACTTTTAAGTGATAAGAAAGCATAGGGAATTTATGTACATACACATATATACATATATATACACACATATATACACACATATAAATGTGTACACATATACATATATACATATATGTACGTATATACATATGTATGTGTACACGCACACACATGCACACACACACATATATATATTCTTTTCTTGAGACAGGGTTTTACTCCCATCACCCAGGTTGGAGTGAAGTGGTACAATCGCAGCCCATGCAATCTCTGCCTCCTGGGCTCAAGTGATCCTTCCACCTCAGCCTCCCAAGTAGCTGGGACCACAGGTGCACGTGCCACGTGCCCGGCTAATTTTTATATTTTTTGCAGAGACAGGTTTTTGCCATGTTGCCCAGGCTGGTCTCAAGCTCTAGGGCTCAAGCAGTCCTTCTGCCTCAGCCTTTCAAAGTGCTGGGATTTACAGGTGTGAGCCACCGCAGCTGGCCATAGGGAAGTAATATATTTTGAAAGCATATTTTCCTCCTTAGCATTATATAAGCTAATGGTGCGTACAGTCTACGGCATCTTAGGTTTGGCTGCATGTAACACACTCCAAATAACAGTGGTTTCAATGAAATGGAAAAGTATTTCTCTCTCCCACAACTGTTTGTGGGTGAGTGATCTGGGGTTGGTATAGGAAGTACTTGACAGAGTCACCTCAAGATTTGGGCTCCTTCAATCATGTCATTTACTCATTTCTAGCGTGTTCCTCTAATCCATGTGGCTTGCCATCATACTTGTGCTCCTAGTGGTAAGAAAAACAAGGTGAAAAAAAGGAACATGCCCTCTCCCTTCAGCATACACCCCAGAAGCTACACACATCACTTCCTTACATAACACATGAGTCTAGGCACATAGACCCACCCAGCTAGCTGCAAGGGAGGCTGGGAAATGTCTGTAATCCACCTTAGAGAACCCATGATCTAGGCACATAGACCCACTCAGCTAGCTGCAAGGGAGGCTGGGAAATGTCTCCATTCTACCTTAGAGGTCAGGAAACATTTTCTATAAAAGGCCAGGGAGTAAATATTTTAAGCTTTGCAGGACACAGGACATCTCCATTGAATATTCTTTTTTGTTTGCTTGTTTCTAAACATCCCCTTACAAATCTAAAAACACTCTTAGCTTGTGGGCTATACAAAAATAGGAAACAAGCTGGGTTTGACCCACAGGACAGTGTGTCAGTCCTTGTTCTAGACTGTCATGTGTACACACATAAAGCTAGAGTTCCATTCTTTTTCTTTTTCTTTTTTTTTTTTTTCTTTTTGAGATGGAGTCTCACTCTGTTGCCCAGGCTGGAGTGCAGAGGCGTGATCTCAGGTTCAAGCTATTCTCCAGCCTCAGCCTCCCGAGTACCTGGGATTACAGGTGCCCACCACCACACTCAGGTAATTTTTGTACTTTTTAGTAGAGATGGGGTTTTGCCATATTGGCCAGGCTAGTCTCGAACTCCTGACTTCAGGTGATCCACCTGCCACAGCCTCCCAGAGTGATAGGATTACAGGTGTGAGCCACTGCACCTGGCCTTTAACAATTGTATTTAATGAGCACATATTACTAGTTAAATATCAACATTTTAGAGAATAAAAATGTATTAATAATTTAGACTTTCTATTCACAAGCCATTGTTCTTCATGGAATATGATTTATAGCATAGTGATACATTACAAATAAAATAACTGCTAAAAGTTTAAAGCTAGCCAAGCACAGTGACTCACTCCTGTAATCCCAGCACTTTGGGAGGCTGAGGCAGATAGATCACGAGGTCAGGCATTTGAGACCAGCCTGGCCAACATAGTGAAACCCCGTGTCTACTAAAAATACAAAAAATTAGCCAGACGTGGTGGCAGGCGCCTGTAATGCCAGCTACTCGGGAGGCTGAGGCAGAAGAATCGGTTGAATCTGGGAGGTGGAGGTTGCAGTGAGCCGAGATCACGCCATTGCACTCCAGCCCAGGTGAGAGCGCGAGACTCCGTCTCAAAAAAAAAAAAGTTCAAAGCTGTCACTTCACACCAAATAGGTTACTATCGGAACTCTTGTGCTCTGGCGGCAATGTTAAATGGTGCAGTTGCTATGGAAAATAGTATGGCAGTTTCTCAAACAATTAAACATAGAAATTACTATACGATCCAGCAATTTCACTTCTGGGTATACCCAAAAGAATTGAAAGCAGAGTCTTGAAGAGATATTTGTACACTCATATTCATAGCAGTACTACCTCTAATAGCCAAAAAGTGGAAGAAACCAAGTGTCCATTAACGACTGAATGGGTAAACAAATGTACTACACACATACAATGGAATATTATTCAACCTTAAAAGGGTGATATAGGCTGGGCACGGTGGCTCACACCTGTAATCCCAGCACTTTGGGAGGCCAAGGCGGGTCACGAGGTCAGGAGATTGAGACCATCCTGGCTAACACAGAGAAACCCCATCTCTACTAAAAAATACAAAAAATTAGCCGGGTGTGGTGGTGGGCACCTGTAGTCCCAGCTACTCGGGAGGCTGAGGGAGGAGAAGGGCATGAACCTGGGAGGCAGAGCTTGCAGTGAGCCCAGATCCTGCCACTGTACTCCAGCCTGGGCAACAGAGCGAGACTGTCTCAAAAAATAGGGTGATGTATATGCTATATCCTTTTAAGGGTGACATAATATTCTGATACATGCTACAAATGGATGACTCTGAAGACATTATGCTAAGAGAAATAAGCCAGCCACAAAAGGACCAATACTGTATGATTCTACTCGTATGAAGTTCCTAGAGTGGTCAAACTCAGAGAGACAGAAAGTACAATGGTGCTTGCCAGAAGCGGGGGAAGGGAACAGGGAGTTAATGTTTATTGGGTAGAGAGTTACCGTTTTGCGAGATGAAAAAGATCTGGAGGTGGATGGAGGTGGTGGTTGCACAACAGCGAGAATGTGCTTAATGCCACTGAACTCTATGCTTAACAAAATTAAGGTCTCCATCTTCATTCACATTCTCAATAAACTAACACAAGAACAGAAAACCAAACACCGCGTGTTCTCACTCATAAATGGGAGTTGAACAATGAGAACACATGGACACAG
This sequence comes from Theropithecus gelada, assembly GCF_003255815.1. Classification (NCBI taxonomy): domain Eukaryota; kingdom Metazoa; phylum Chordata; class Mammalia; order Primates; family Cercopithecidae; genus Theropithecus; species Theropithecus gelada. The sequence continues at coordinate 32,144,983 of NC_037677.1, read as the reverse complement.
GGAGAGGAACATCACACTCCAGGGCCTGTCGGGGGGTTGGGGGCTAGGGGAGGGATAGCATTCGGAGAAATACCTAATTAGGAGAAATACCTAATTGGGTGCAGCAAACCACCATGGCACGTGTATAACTATGTAACAAAACTGTAGCTTCTGCACATGTATCCCAGAACTTAAAGTATAATAAAATAAAATAAAAAACATTGACCAGGCACAGTGGCTCACGCCTGTAATCCCAGCACTTTGGGAGGCCGAGGCAGGCGGATCACCTGAGGTCAGGAGTTCGAGACCAGCCTGACCAACATGGAGAAACCCCATCTCTACTAAAAATACAAAATTAGCTGGGCATGGTGGTGCATGCCTGTAATCTCAGCTACTTGGGAGGCTGAGGTAGGAGAATCGCTTGAACCCAGGAGGTGAAGGTTGTAGTGAGCCGAGATCATGCCATTAAACTCCAGCCTGGGCAACAAGGGCAGAACTCTGTCTCAAAAAAAAAAAAAAATTAAGGTCATAGATTTTAGGTTATGTGTATTTAACCACAATTAAAAAAAAAAATTCAGATCTTAAAATCACTGAGTTTAATTCCTATATAACATTTTATTTTGCATTTATAACAGTTCAGTACTAGATAAAGAAATTACTGCCGGGCGCAGTGGCTCAAGCCTGTAATCCCAGCACTTTGGGAGGCCGAGGTGGGCGGATCACGAGGTCAGGAGATCGAGACCATCCTGGCTAACACGGTGAAACCCCGTCTCCACTAAAAAAATACAAAAAACTAGCCGGGCGTGGTGGCGGGTGCCTGTAGTCCCAGCTACTCGGGAGGCTGAGGCAGGAGAATGGCATAAACCCGGGAGGCGGAGCTTGCAGTGAGCTGAGATCCGGCCACTGCACCCCAGCCTGGGCGACAGTGCGAGACTCCATCTCAAAAAAAAAAAAAAGAAAAAAGAAAAGAAATTACTTCTATTGACTTTTGTTTTTCAATTATGTGCAGGAATTAGTTGTAATTTCTCATCATTGGTTTAAACGTAAAGGCCTCAAAAACAAAGAAAAGAATTTCCTGATCAGTGGTTCTCCATAGCAGGCCTGCCTTGGGCTTTGTGGGGGAAATCAGGTTGGGAGAGTTTAAATTGTCACAGCAACAGGGAGGATCGCTGGCACTGGCCGGCAGGGATCAGGAATTTGAGAACTTCTGCAATTCAGGGAGAGTCCTGATCAGCCGAGATTGTGCCTGTCTCTCAGGACTTGCATGGAGATGAAAACCTACTGATGACTCTCTGAGCTCAACTTGGATAAAGATGTTACCCAAAAAAGGGGTCTTGATCCAGACCCCACGAGAGTGTTCTTTGATCTGGCACAGGAAGGAGTTCAAGGCAAGCCGCAGAGCACAGTGAAAGAAGCGAGTTTATGGAAACTTACAGAGAAAGGCACCCTCAGAAAGGAAGTAGAGGAAAGCCGTGGCTTTAGGTCTTTCTTACACAGGGAACTTGCCCATGTCAACACTAAGCTGTGTCCACGTGCGGGTGACCAGGTATCATGACAAATGTATTACTCTATTGATTCAAAGAGAACTAGCCTTGACTGGGTGTGGTGGCTGATGCCTGTAATCCCAGCACTTTGGGAGGCAGAGGCGGGTGGATCACCTGAAGTCAGGAGTTCAACACCAGCCTGGCCAACATGGTGAAAACCCGTCTCTACTAAAAATAGAAAAATTAGCCAGGCGTGGTGGCGTGTGCCTGTAGTCCCAGCTACTCAGGAGGCTGAGGCAGGAGAATTGCTTGAACCTGGGAGGCAGAGGTTGCAGTGAGCCAAGATCGCACCACTGTACTCCAGCCTGGGTGACAAGAGCAAAACTCTGTTTCAAAAAAGAAAAACTAGCCTTAACAGTCTAGTGTGTGTGAGTGCATCAAAGCGTTCCAATTATTACCTAGAAAGCATATATTTTTATGGGTTTTGGGACATCTGGATTTTCTGATGCTGTAGGAGTTTGTCCTTGCAGGAATTACCAAGCTGCTTTCTTAGCTGTAAGCATCTTGGAACCATGGGTTGTGCCTGGCAAGAAATGTGCCTGGCTAGTTTAAAGACGGAGGTTTTCTTAAAATGGTGTCACCCTGGCTCTCCTTGGCTCCTGCTTCCCTAACATACCTGTAAACCAAACTATTATTTTTTGCACATTTTTATACATTGAATTTTCTAGGACTGCAGTGACCATATTTGAGGGATGTTTAAAATTTGTTTTGGAACTTTGCCAAGAGTGGTTCACCATTTGGGCAAATCACAGGACTGATTGCAACGGCAATGCAACATACTTGAATCTGGCTGTACCTGCAGCGGTCACACTCATGGTGGGCCTACGGGGAGGGACAGGCATCCCACGGCATTATCTCTGCTATTGTCGTCACGTGCAAATATTTACATAGCAAAGACTTATTATTTCAGTTATTCTCTTATTATTTATTTTGCTCTTTGGATCTAATGTAGAGAACCTATAATTAATCTGAGAATCATTTCAGATAGGACATAATCACTAATTGAAATCCCTGAAAAATTAGAAGATTACTTGGAAAGGTGAGTCCAAAGCCAGCTGAGGCTAGAGATGGAACAGCTGGAGATCCTTCAGAAGCCCAGGGTCTTCTTTGACCAGCTGTTTACTATGCGTTTTCCTCATTCCTGAATTCTTGCTGTTGATGAAGTTCTTCAGGGCTAAGAAGGGAAAAGGGGTCGCTTGCAGGCAGTTGTGGCTTTATAAGATAATTGGAGTCAGGAGTATTGCGAGAGAGAGAAACAGAGAGAGAGAAAGAGTAAAGAGAAGAAGATCTATGTTAAAGAATTGGCTCTTGCAACTGCAGGACTGGCAGGTCTGTAATCTACAGGGCAGGCCGGCAGGCTGGAAGATTTGTTGCAGCTGGAGTCCAAGAGCAGCCTGGAGGCAGAATTCCTCCCCTTTCCTGGACCTCAGTCTTTCTCTCTTAAGGCCTTCCGGTGATTGGATGAGTCCCATGCCCGTTATAGAGGATAATCTGCTTTACTAAAAGTGGACCGATTTAAATGTGAATCATATCTAAAACACAGCTTTACAGCAACATCTAGGCTCATGTTTGATGAAACATCTGGGTACCACAGCTTAACCAAGTTGACGCAAAAATTAGCCATCACAATAACCAAACAGAGCTTGGAGTAAAGGTGTGAAGGTAGATGTGGGTCCCTGAAGGTGGGAACGCCTCTTCCTCTGAGCTGGAGACAGCAAGCCTAGAAGGTCTCAGTGAGCAGAGGAAAGTGGCCTCTTCAAACTTGACTGGAGGCTAAGATTCAGCCAGGATTGCCATAGAGACCATATTTCCAGTTTTCCTTGTAGCACGGCAGAGTGCCCCAAAAGCTAGGTGTCCAGCTCCCCAGTCTTCATCTCCTGGTGTTTTGATCAAGGTGTTGGGGACGGTTAGTGGCCAGTCGCTCCCAGCAGGCACAGATTCCAGAGAAGGCACAGTCCTCTTCCTTCTACCTGAGGCACAGCCCTTGGATTTAGTGGAAGAGGATTAAGCCCTAGTCTTGGGAGATTGCAAACTCCCCTAGGAGGCACATGGCAGCAGAGAGCCCAGCGGAGGATGAAAGCTCTCCAATAGGGTCCCAGAGGACTCACACTGACACCAGAGAAGAAACATGGGACAGGGAGGAAAGGTTAGATTCTGAATGGGAAAAAAAAAAATGGAGACTGAGACCTTCTCAAAGGAGTCACCAACACTGTTTTTTGTTTTTCAGGTGGAGTCTCACTCTGTCGTCCAGGCTGGAGTGCACTGTCGCGATCTCTGCTCACTGTAACCTCTGCCTCCCAGGCTCAAGCGATTCTCCTGCCTCAGCCTCCCAAGTAACTGGGACTACAGGCGTGTGCCAACACACCTGGCTAATTTTTGTATTTTTAGTAGAGATGGGGTTTCTCCATATTGGCCAGACTAGTCTCAAACTCCTGACCTTGTGATCCACGTACCTCAGCCTCCCAAAGTGCTGGGATTACAGGCATAAGCTACTGCTCCTGGCCAAGGAGTCAGCAACACTTTAACCATATCACATAACATGGTGTAAAAGGTCTTGGTATTGGTTTATTTCTTAGGAGAAAAGTAGAATGGAGGAAAAGAGAATTGTTGGGCATTGACTGTCTACCAGTTGCTATGTTAAGCACTTTATGTTGTATTATTTCAATTCAATCTTTAATTCTACCTTGTTAAGTAAGTAGGATTATTAATCCAGTGTATGAAGAAATTAAGCTTAAATAATTTCGCCAAGGTCACAGAACAAGTAAGTGGAGGGGCTCGAACTCAGATGCAGAACATTTCATTATGAGGTTTATGTTTCTGATCCGGTACCAGGCAAGTCCCAAAATTGGGACTTAGCCTGGGAGGATTCTTGGCTTTGCCCAGGAAAAAAATACAAGCATGAGCCAGTGGTGTTAGACAGAAACTTTTATTGAAGTGGCAGTGTACAGCAACAGCAGAGGGACTGCTATTTGCAGAGCAGGACTACCCTACAGGCAAGGTGCCCGGAGTAGTAGCTCAAAGGCAGTTCTGCAGTCCTATTTATACTCACTTTTAATTACATTCAAATTAAGGGGCAGCTTATGCAGAAATTTCTGGGAAAAGGATGATAACAAGCCGGGAGCAGTGACTCACACCTGTAATCCCAGCACTTTGGGAGGCCGAGGTGGCTGGATCACCTTACGTCAGGAGGTCGAGACCACCCTGACCAATATGGTGAAACCCTGTCTCTACTAAAAATACAACAATGAGCCGCATATAGTGTTGTGCGCTGTAGTCCCAACTACATGGGAGGCTGAGACAGGAGAATGCTTGAACCCAGGAGATGGAGGTTGCAGTGAACCAAGATCGCACCGCCGCCCTCCAGCCTGGGAGACAAAGCGAGACTCGGTCTCAAAAAAAAAAAAAAAAGAAGAAGAAAAAAAAAAGATGATTTCTGGGTCCTCAGGTCGTTGGCATAGAAAGGGGTAACTTTCAGGTGTTGCCATGGCAATGGTAAACTGACATGGCCCACTGGTGGGTGTGTCTTATGGAAAGCTGCTTCCCACTCCACCCTATTTTAGCTAGTCCTCAAATTGATCCAGTGTCTGAATCCTATCTCCTACCTCACTTCTAAGCCCTATCCTGGGCTTCTTTCCAGTGAAAGGAAGATGTGGCTTGTGGTGTTATGTCGTACATTGGTTTTCGTCCATGGTTACCGATTCCTAACTCCCATAGCCCTTGTTGCAAGTCTTTCGTTATGAGGTTGGCTGTGTTAGGCCTTAGGCGCAGACTTCCAGAAACAGAACCTCTCTCCTGCCCTCTTTTCACCCGCCCAAGGCAGGACTCTAAGAGTCCCCTACCCTTCTGACTGTGGGTCTTAAGACCCTCCCATGAGAAAGTCCCACCCGATACCCTGGGGGAAGGAACGCTGATGGCATAAAACTTTCATAAAAACCCAAGAGGACAAGGTTCAGGGAATTTCTGGATAGCTAAACTTGTGCAGGTTCCTGGAGAATGGTGGGCCCAGGGAGGGGTGGAAGCTCTGCACCCCTTGCCCCATATTCCACCCTAGGCATCTCTTCATCTGCATCCTTCGCAACAGCCTTTATAATAAATCAGTAAATGCTAGTGTTCCCCTGAGTTGTATGAGCCGCTCCAGCACATCAACTGAGTCTCAACAGGAGATCACGGGAACCCTAGCTTGAAGCTGGTCGGTCAGAAGTTCTGGAGGCCAGACCTGCAACTAGAGTGTGTGTTTGGGGGAGGGGGCAGTGTTGGGGACTCAGCCCTCAACTCATGGGATCTGACACTGTCTTCAGGTAGATAGTGTCAGAACTGGATTAAAGGATGCCCAGGTGATGTCTGCTGCTTGGTATGTGGAGGGAAAAAAATATTCAGTCACAGAAATCTTCTGTGTTGATGATTGTTGTGGTGAGAGGTGGAGGAAAAGCGCTGTGAGAAGGAGTTTTCCTTACACGAGCCCTTCCCAGGAGGCTGCACAAGGAGGGAAGGATCCAGTGCAGAATTCCGGGGAGGAGGGTAGGCTAGAGCAACAACAAAAGCAGTAGAGAGACTGAGAAGGGAAAAAGAAGAGACTGATAAAGGGGGGCATTTTTAGTGGCTGCCGCAAGAGGAAAATCTGGAGAAGTGAGAGGTAGCTAAGTAGAATGTTTAGAAATTTTTCTGTGTGCAATGCTGAATGAAACTACTAAAAAAGAAACTTACAAGAAAAACCTACGCTATTCTCAAGACTTTTGGAGTCAGACCGCAGCTACCATTGCCTTTCTGTTCCTTCTTCCTTTTCATGAAATACAGGACTAGGTCACATGGGGTCACAATGAGAGTTTCTTTCGTTTTGTTTCAGATTTTCTAAGATTTTTTTTTCCTCTTCTCAGTGTTTTTCAGATACATCCCTTCCTTTCCACCGTAACTCGAATTTTCTTTATCTTACAACTGCATGTTACAAAGACTTAGTTTGCCTCTCTCCTCGTTATCCCGAACATGATCACCATATGAATATCAAACGTTGACTGGGCACAGTGGCACATGCCTGTATACCTAGCGCTTTGGGCGGCCGAGGCAGATGAATCGCTTGAGCCCAGGAGTTCAAACCAGCCTGGGCAACATGGCAAAACCCCATCCCTAGAAAAAATATGAAAATTAGCCAGGTGTGGTGGTTTGTGCCAGTAGTCCCAGGTAGTTGGGAGGCTGAGATGGGAGGATCTCTCGACCTCAGGAGGTGGAGGCTACAGTGAGTTGTGATTGTGCCACTGCACCCCAGCCTGTGCAAGAGTGAAATTCTATCTCTAAATATATGTGTGTGTAATATAAATATATAATATAATATATAAATATGTATACATGTATACATGTGTGTAATATGTATAATATATAATATATAAAATATATAATATGTATATATGTATACATGTGTGTAATATATTATATATGTATATATACATGTGTGTAATATATAAATGTGAAATATATGCATATTCACACATATACACACATATATATATAGTTTTATATGTATACATATATGTATTTTATATATGTATACCTATATAATACACATATACATATATTTTTATATACATATATGTATTTTATATAGGTATACATATATAACACATACATATATACATATAGTTTTATATGTTTTATATATAGTTTTATATAATAAAATATATATAAATACATATATATAAAACTATACTCAGTATATATATGTATATGTATATATGTATAGATGTGTATATACCCACATATATTTTTACATTTATATATTACACACATGTATACATATATAAAACTATATATGTATATATAAAATATATATGTATATATAATGTAATATCTGCATATAATTCTGTCTCAAAAATTCTCAATAGCCTCGTTTAAATTCTTCAGCCTAGATCCAAGACTCTTCAGAATTGAAATCTATAAATTATTCAACAGTATCTGCCAAGACTGTGAGTACAGATGTGCAGATCAGCTAACATCCTCTCTGACCCCATCGCCCTCTTCCTGTTCCCCACCCTACCACTCACAAGACAGTCCCACCACCACACTCCTGCTCATAGCATTTCAGTCTGGAATTTCATCCCATTGCAATCCTATGCTTTTTTTCAGGACAAAAATCAAATGAAATGTTTTCTTAAATTTTTTTAGCCCATAATTAGCATGTTGTTCTCCAAATGATTATCTATTTCACACACTTCTGTCAGTAAACAGGGTATAATTGGCTGAAAGCTCAATAAGAAGAGGCAGTTGATACATGTAGCAAAATAAAAAGTGAGTTGCTCACTACTCTTGCACCCGTCAGTTATAAAATAGTGCAGGCATCTCGGTGAAGAATGACATTATTACATTTCCCAAGCGGCATTTCAATGGGGATCTGGTTCTTGCTATGAGATGCCTGTCCTTGTCCTTAGATATGTTGATGGTCTTTACTAACAAGAGCTATAAGATGAATGGGACAGAAAAAGAAGAGGGCTTATTTTGGTAGAATGCAGTTCTCTCCTTTGCAAAGCCAAGGGCACACCCCTCAAAAGAGTTGAATTTATGGTTATATGGGCCAGGTGCTATGGCTTGTACCTGTAATCCCAGCACTTGAAGAGACTGAGGTGGGAGGACTACACGAAGTCAGGAGTTCAAGACCAGCCTGGGCAACATAACAAGACCGTAGATGTACAAAAAAATAATTTTTAATATTAAAAAAATAATAGTTATGAAGGTAAGAGGAGGAATTAGCATCTCGCTCACCCGGCCACATAAGTACTGCTAGACTAGAGAAAAAAGCCTGGGATGGCCAAGCAGAGAAGACATAAAGACTGAGAACCCACCATACCTACCATCACTACCACCACCTCCTCCACATCTCCCTCCATCTCTGTCTCATATTGGCTTCCCCAGAGTTGCAGATCCAGGGCTAAGAGGAGTAAATGATGAAGGTGGGGATTGCACGCTTCCTGGTGATACTTTCATTAAAGCATAGAGAAGAATGTGCATCGGAGAAATTCAGTCTAATGCTATCAGTTGCAGGCTGGTTGGAAATACAGGCAAATCTCCAATGAGGTGACCAACAACTAGGGAATACGGGAAAGGAAGACTGAACTCTTCAACAGCGTGAGTTCCAAACTGAGTCTGCAGGCAGTTAATAAGATCAGTGGGTATGGCCAACAGAGAAGACAGAAACCTCACCACCGCCAAAGTAGGGTTTCTTATATAAGGGGAGGACAATAAGGGGAGAGCCAGCTAGCTCTCTGTTGGTAGTTACATAAGGATGTGTCTTTTATCCTCGTGATGATTATACTGAGTGTCAACTTGATTGGATTGAAGGATACAAAATATTGATCCTGGGTGTGTCTGCGAGGATGTTGCCAAAGAGATTAACATTTGAGTCAGTGTGCTGGGAAACGCAGACCCATCCTTAATCTGGTAGGCACCATTTAATCAGTTGCCAGAGAATATTAAACAGGCAGAAAAACGTGAAAAGGAGAGAGAATGGCTAGGCCTCCCAGCCTGCATCTTTCTCCTGTGTTGGATGCTTGCTGCCTTTGAACATCGGACTCCAAGTTCTTCAGTTTTGAGACTCAGACTAGCTTTCCTTACTCTTTAGGTTGCAGATAGCCTATTGTGGGATCTTGTGATCATGTAAGTTAATACTTAATAAACTCCCATATATGTATAATATATATATTTTATATATATTATACACATTATATATGGGAGTTATATATAATATATATCAGTTCTGTCCCTCTAGAGAATCTATATATATATGTCCCTCTAGAGAATATATATATATCAGTTCTGTCCCTTTAGAGAATATATATATAATATATATATCAGTAATATGTATTTTTTATATATGTTATATATATGTTCTGTCCCTCTAGAAACGATGAATACAGTCCCCTTCTTTGTCTCCTCTCCACATCAATACCACAATGAAACGTTCCCAAATCCTCCATCCTGGAATCCCAATGTCTCAAAAATAGAGGTATAGAGACCACATTACAGAAATTAACAATCTCATTCTATGAATCACTGGTAAGAATATATGTAGAATATCATTCTTATTCCTGTGTATCAGAAGTTAAGAGATTTTTAAAAACTGAAGTGTGTAAAAAAAATTGTGTAAAGTATAAATTAGATACAAAAGTGTCTCAAAATAATTTCCTAAAGAATATTTAAAGAAACCAGCCAGGCACAGTGGCTCATGTCTATAATCTCAGCACTTTGGGAGGCTGAGGTGGGCAGATCGCTTTAACCTAAGAGTTTAAAACCAGCCTGGCAACATGGTGAAAGTCCATCTCTACAAAAAATACAAAAATTAACTAGGTGTGCTGACATACAACTGTAGTCCCAGCTACTAGGGAGGCTGAGGTGGGAGGATTGCTTGAACCCAGGAGTTCAAGGCTGCAGTGAGCCATGACTCCACCACTGCACTCCAGGCTGGACAACAGAGCAAGACCTGTCTCAAAAAAAAAAGAATTATTATATATGTATATATACACATACATACATACATACACACACATACATACACACACACACACACACACACATATATATTTAGGCTGGGCGGCATAGCCCATGCCTGTAATCCGACACTTTGGGAGGCCAAGGTGGGTAGATCACCTGAGGTCAGGAGTTCAAGACCAGCCTGGCCAACATGGTAAACTCTGTCTATACTAAAAATACAAAATATTAGCCAGACAGTGGTGCTGCATGTCTGTAATCCCAGCTGCTCAGGAGTCTGAGGCAGGACTATCGCTTGAACCTGGGAGACAGAAGTTGCACTGAGCCGAGATTGCACCACTGCACTCCAGCCTGGGCAACAGAGCAAGGCTCTGTCTAAACAAACAAACAAACAAACAAACAGAAAAGAATATTTAAAGAAACTGATTGTCTTTAACCTGAAGGGATAGATAACTGTCTTTAGATATTTGGAGAGATGTCATGTGGAAAAATTAGACTTATTCTCTATGGTTTTAGAAAGCAAACAAGGAATAAATGTGTGAAAGTTACAGGGATATAAATTTTGTCTTAACAGTAGGGATGGACGAACTTTCAAAAAAGTAAGGATGACCTGCCCCAAAATAGATAGTACTGTCACTTGACGTTATTTGTGCAGGGGCTGTATATTAATCCCCTAGGGCTGTTGTAGAGGAAGGCTCAGCATTGGAGCGAAACTGAACCAAATGGTCTTCAAGTTCCACCTCCCATTCTAAGATTTATATTTAATGATTTCTTATGTCACCCAATTTTTAACTTGGTTTCTCTTTGTTTATTCTTACCTCCCATTCTAAGATTTATATTTAATGATTTCTTATGTCGCCCAATTTTTAACTTGGTTTCTCTTTGTTTATTCTTACGTATGTGAATCTTGTTCTCTCATTTAGTAGAAATCATCCACCAGGAGAATGTTCTGTATATATGGTGCATAATGACAGGCATACCTAAGATATCATTACGTAATTAGGTTCCTAGGATTATTATCTTGTGATCAGAAAAAAACTTTTAAGAACATCTGGTCTTAGCCTGGCCAACATAGTGAAACCCCGTCTCTACTAAAAACACAAGAAGTAGCTGGGCATAGTGGTGCGCGAATGTAATCTCAGCTATTCGGAGGCTGAGGCAGGAGAATCTCTTGAACCCAGGAGGAGGAAGTTGCAGTGAGCTGAGATTGCACCACTGTACTCAAGCCTGGGTGACAGAGCAAGACTCAGTATTTAAAAAAAAAAAAAAAAAAAAAAAAAAAGAACATCTAGTCTTACCCCTCTTCTAATATTTAAACTTCCTGCATTATTTCTCCCAAATGATCCTCCTCTTTCCCCCGCTTCTTGAATACCTTCGTTGATGGTGAACTCACTCACAGGAGCTCCGCAACATTTTTAGGACAAGTTTACCACGAATTTCACTGTCTCAGTGATCTGCTACTGCGTAACAAACCACACCCAGAAGTAACACCTTAAAATAACAGTGATTTTTATTTCCCTGGATTGGCTAGGTGGTCCCCCACTGGTTTTGCCTGGGCTCGATTAGGTGGCTGCTTTCAACTGAGGGACGGTCTGAGCTGGAAGATCCAAGATGGCCTCACGTGCCTGACTGGCAGATGTCAATGGCTGTTGCCTAGAGCTCTTTGTTTCTCTTTCATGTGGCCTCTCATCCTCGTCCACACTAGCCTGACTTCATTATATGTCTCGGGACAGGGTTCTAAAAAAAAAAATGAAGGCGGAAACTCAACAGCCTCTTGAGACCTAAACTCCAGGTTGCGTACAACATCACTTCCGCCATATTCTTTCAGTTAAACCACAAGGGTGATCCAGACACACGGGGATGAAGAAAAAGACCCCACTTCTGAAAGGAAGGGATGGAAAACCCACACATATGTGTGAGGACATACATAATAGGAGGGGTGAAATATGCAGCTGTTACGCAATCTAAAGTATTTAAAGAAGGCCAGGTGCGGTGGCTCACGCCTGTAATCCCAGCACTTTGAGAGGCCGAGGCGGGTGGATCACCTGAGGTCAGGAGTTCAAGACCAGCGTGGCCAACATGGTGAAACCCCGTCTCTACTAATAATACAAAAATTAGCCGGGCGTGGTGGTGGGCACCTGTAATCCCAGCTACTCGGGAGGCTGAGTCTGGAGAATCACTTGAACCCAGGAGGCAGAGGTTGCCGTTAGCTGAGATCATGCCACTGCACTCCAGCCTGGAGGGGACAGAACGAGACTCTGTCTCAAAATAAATAAATAAATAAAATGAAGTAAAATAAGCAAATAAGTATTCAAAGACATTACACAGAAGTCTTCCTGCCTCTAACTCTTCCTATGGGTCCTTGAGCCTCTGTCTTGGTCTGTTTCCTATTGCTTATAACAGAATACCTGAAACTGTGTAATTCATAAAGAAAAGGAATTATCTTTTACAGTTATGGAGGCTAAGAATCCAACATCAAGGAATCACATCTGGCAAGGTCTTTTTTTTAATTGGATAAAATACACACCTATAATTTACCATGTTTACTATTTCTAAGCGTACAGTTAGTTCAGTGGTAAGAAATACATTGACGGCTGTTGTGATACCTCAGTTCTTGCCTTCTTAGTTTAAAAGAATTGAAACAAGAGACCAGGTGCAGTGGCTTACATCTGTAATCCCAGCACTTTAGGAGGCTGAGGTGGGTGGATCACTAGTCAGGAGTTCGAGACCAGCCTGGCCAATATGGTGACACCCCGTCTCTACTAAAATTACAAAAATTAGCCGGGCGTGGTGGCGTGTGCCTGTAGTCCCAGGTACTCAGGAGCCTGAGGCAGAAGAATGGCTTCAACCCAGGAGGCAGAGGTTGCAGTCAGCCGAGATCGTTTGCCACTGCACTCCAGCCTAGGTGGCAGAGCGAGACTCCATCTCAAAAAAAAAAAAAAAAGAATTTAAACAAGAGACATACAGTGTAGGGGATGCAGCATATAGTAATTTATTGCAAAAGAAAAAGAGTATTTTGAAAGTTAGGTACAGAATAGACAGTGCATCCTGAGAGAGAGAGGATTCAGGGCGAGCTGCTCGTAAGGATGAGACAGCAGAGACCGTTACTAGGGAAAGGGAGTCTTACATGATTGTTCATAAAGGGGTGGGAAGAGGTGTTGCTAGTAATCATGTTCTGGGTGGTCTTCTGGCTGCACATGTGCAGTAACTGTACATGCGTCTTCAAACGTCACGTGTCTCATTAGCATCTTAAATCTCTACCCAGGGTGTGTTTTTTACTGTTATAATGATCAGAGGGTGAGTTTGAGGACAGGGTAAATCAAAATATGTGTGCACTCTCGAGAGGAAAGTCCCTGCTGAAGATAAGTTTGCTTGAATGAGCTCAACTGCAGTGCAAATGCTGAGGCTTATTGTGTTGACCGTACAGTCACCACGGTTGCTGCGTCCCAAGAACGTGATCATTTCCTTGACTACCCATCTTGCCTCAAATGCATTTTTTGTTTTTAGATGGAGTCTCGCTCTGTCACCCAGGCTGGAATGGAGTGGCATTATCTCAGCTCACTGCAACCTCCGCCTTCCCGGCTCAAGCAATTCCCCTGCCTCAGCTTCTAGAGTAGCTGAGATTACAGGCACGCGCCACCATGCCCGGCTAATTTTTGTATTTTTAGGTGAGACAGGGTTTCACCACGTTGGCCAGGTTGGTCTCGAACTCCTGACCTCAAGTGATCTGCCTGCCTTGGCATCCCAAAGTGCTGGGATTACAAGCGTGAGCCACCGACCTGGCCATGCCTCAAAAACATTTATATCCTTATTTTTCCCTTCATCCCCTTTCCCTACTCCTTCCTGGGCTCTGGTAACTGCAAGTCTGCTCCCTATCTTCATGAGTTCCACTGTTTTTAGTTCCCACACATGAGTGAGAACATGAGTGTCTGCTTTTCTGTGCTTGGCTTATTTCACTTAACATAATGGCCTCCAGTTCCATCCATGTTGCTGCAAATGATAAGATTTCATTCTTTTTTATGAAATAAAAGTCCATAATGGTATTCCATTGTGTATATATACTACATTTTCTTTTTTTAATCTTCTCTCTCTCTCTCTTTTTTTTTTTTTTTTTTTTCTTTTTTGAAGTGGAGTCTCACTCTGTCTCCCAGGCTGGAGTGCAGTGGCGCGATCTCGGTTCACTGCAACCTCTGCCTCCTGGCTTCAAGAATTCTCATGCCTCAGCCTCCCGAGTAGCTAGGATTCCAGGTGCCTGCCCCCACCCCCCGCTAATTTTTGTATTTTTGGTAGAGGTGGGGTTTCACCATGTTGGCCAGGCTGGTCTTGAACTCTTGACCTCCAGTGATCCACCCACCTCAGCCTCCCAAATTGCTGGAATTATAGGCATGAGCCACTGTGCCCGGCCTGTGTATATATACTACATTTTTTTCATCTGTTTATCTATTGATGGGAGGCTTCTTTCTGGTGGGGACTCCACAGAGTCCCAATGGGGCACAGGGTATCTCATAGCCAGGGGACTGAGCACACTAACATGCTAGCTCAATTCTTTCTTCCTCTTTTTGTAAAGCCACCAGCTCCCCTCCCATGATAATCCATTAATCCATTAATCTATGATGGAATAATCCCTTCATGAGGGCAGAGACCTCATGATTCAAGCACCTCTTAAAGGGCCCACCTCTCAATGATACCACATTGGGAATTAAATTTCAACATGAGGCCAGGCATGGTGGCTCATGCCTGTAATCCCAGCACTTTGGGAGGCCTAGGCGGGTGGATCACCTGAGGTCAGGAGTTTGAGATTAACCTGGCCAACATGGTGAAACCTTGTCTCTACTAAAAACACAAAAATTGGCTGGACATGGTGGCATGCACTTGTAGTCCTAGCTACTCGGGAGGCTGAAGCAGTAGAATCGCTTGAACCCGGGAAGCGGAGATTGCAGTGAGTCAAGATGGTGCCACCGCACTCCAGCCTGGGTGACACAGTGAGACTCCATCTCAAAAAAAAAAAAAAAAAAAAAAAGAATAAATTTCAACGTGAGTTTTGGAGAAGACAAATATTCAGTATTCAAACCACAGCAACCTTTAAGAACCACACTAAAAAATAAGGCAAATCCTTTTTTCAAATAACAGCTTTTCCATTCTTTGAAGAAAATTGAAATAGGAATGCCAAGTCCTTTTTACCTTCGTTCTTTTCACCGTTCCTCAACCTGACTTACTGCCTTTACTGCAGATCACAGAATAAATGCCAACTCATACTTACTGATTCAGAAATTCTGCAGCATGGGCCCCTGCAGTGTGTTTCAACAAGCCCTCTGGGTGATTCTGATACATGTGAAAGCATGAGAACCACTGGTCTCGTTCTCTTGCTTGATCATCTCTCCATGGTCTTTTAAAACTATGATTTTTATCATTCATCTGCTTGCTCTGATTGTTGCAGCAGAAAACTGTGACCTGCTGCTACTTACTGAATGCTGCATAGAAGCGAAAGTTTTCTGCACTTGTTCTTAATTGTTAGCAAGGTATAAATGCAATGTTGCTATTTGATAGCAAATATTATTTCCCTTTATTATGACACCAACTTTTCTTAAGGAAACTTTATCGTCAATCATGTGGTTTGGGTGACATAAATTCCATCTCTAGCCTCAGAAATGGACCCTGATTCGCACAACCAAATTAATTCATGCAGTCGTCCACAGTAATTGGCTCAAGAGCAGATACACAAACTCACTGAATCCTGTGGTGTTCAAGGGTTTCTGAAGAGAGACATTTTCCCCACTTCCACTGGTTTTAGTGGAGGAAGGACATGTTTGAAATTGGACTTCTTTTAACTAAACTGGGGAGCCTGAAACTATCACTGGTCACTTTTTTAAGGCCTGAAAACACAGCCCACCCTGCGCTAGACCAGAGAGGTGTGATGCAGATGACATTATTTGAGCACTGAAGCAAGCCACTCCTGAACCCTACTCTACCTATGGAACTTTCATGTGCAAGAAGAGCGACCAGCCAGGCACTGTAGTAGGGATGGGCTTTCACCATGTTGACCAGGCTGGTCTCGAACTCCTGACCTCATGATCCACCCCACTTGGCCACCCAAAGTGCTGGAATTCCAGGCATGAGCCACCGTGCCTGGCCTTAATTTGCATAATGTCTTTAAAACGCGAGAACAAATGTTTGTGACGCCCGTAGAAGTAGTAGAAGTGGTACCACTTGTAAAATTAAAGGTCAAGGATGAGAGTTCTAATTTTTATTCTGTTCGTCCATGCGACTTAACCTTTATTCATATTTGCAACCTTAGATATTAAATAGAAAGCATGTTCACGACCTGTCGCATTCAGTCACAACGAAGAAAAAACTACCTATTGTAAATCACAAAATGAATACAAATTACTATCTGCAATCAGCTAGGCTACATTCCCTATCCTGACACCTGAGGTTCGTAACATTACCGTGGAGGAGCCTTTTGGTACCTTTAAAAAAAATGGCAATATAACTCAAAAGTGTGAAGTTGCAAAACCCATTATTTTAAGAGCATGATCCTAACATAGTAGCACAAAATAAACCCTTACCTTTCCTTTTCTGTGACACAGCTGTCATCTGGGCTTTGACCGTGGCTGTTAATTTAGTCTATGACTACTAAATTCCAGCTGAGCTAAAGAAACTGTAGTTCATTAAAGTCCATTTCTCAGTTCAAACAACTGCCAACCACACAAGCTGTCCCTGCAATTAAGGAAATGTAAAGTGATCCCCCACAGAGAGGAATGAAGTCAAGTCAGAAGCTAGGCCAGCAAATCATTTTCTTCTTACAGCTTCCCAGAAAAGCTTTGGCAGAGGACATGACCAGACCATGAACTATGATAAATAGATGAAGGCTTGTTTGTATCATGCCCCTATATATTCAGCACCCGAAAGAACATTTTTCCCTGGACTATACTAGGTTCTGGATTCCGTCCAGATTTCATACACTGCCAATATCTCTGCTGCAAGCAAGTTTTATATGATCAAGAAACCCGAAGAGTTTTAGGAAGGGTCGCAACATTGGGAATATCAAGTGTACACCGCTTTACTTCTAAATTTCCTTCATTATAAATTCAAATAAGCTTCAGGCAGCTATAATTCCACTTTTCAATGCATACTCACAACTGAGCCATAAATTTCTTTGCACTCAAAGTAATTCCTTTTTTCGTCTTTCAGCATGAAAAAATATGAATTCTCTACACAATTATTGCAGTGTTTATTCAAAAAGTCATTTATCCTGTCTTCCTAAGAAGCAAAATTATTGGTTTAAACACCACACTGCTACCTTCCTGACAGCATTTTTACGTGTCCTTAATTTTAATACCTCTCTAGGTTGTTCGCTTGCTTGGTTTTAGGGAAAGTATGAGAACCTGAATTAAGTTCACTGCCATTGATGACTCATTTTGCAATCTTGTTTAAATCAGACATTAATAATCAAATACAACATTGTGCTCCAAGTCTGACAATTCAGAAGCTGTTTGGAATTCATGAAATCAATACACAAATATAGAATCCTCGTTGCATTGCCAAATGAAATTTAATAGGAGGGCGTTGTTTTGGATTGAGCTGCTGTACTAAGCCCCAACAAACCAGAGCAAACCAGAATGGAGTCAGTCACGCTAAGTACCACATAGTCAAACTGAACTTTGAAATGGTTTTCCAAGGAATAGGAAACTCACCGCAGCCAGTCAAAAGGAGCCCAGTCACCCTGAATAGGCATGATGAGAAAGCTCCCTCTGCCTGAACCCTAGAAGGAGAGTCACTTGGAAATGACCAGTCAGCTTTCTGTTCCCTATTTCTGCGGCTTCAGCTCTGTATGCCTGTAAAGCCCACCTCCTCTGCTCAGCCCACTGGAAGGTCTTTTCTGTTTCATAAATGAGATGCTACCTAATTCATGAATTGCTAATAAAGGCCAATTTGATATTTTAACAAAATATGTTGAAATTTTGTTCTTCGACAGCATGAACCCCAAACAATTTACCAGGTCACAGCTTTACTAGCTCTATCTCAATCCCCCACAATCTCTCACTACTTTCATTTGTCCATCCCCACCTCCTCATCTTCCTGCCACAGTCACACAGACACACACGCTCAGCTGTTATTGGGGAGACTGAAGTCAAGTCAACTGAATAAGGAAATTGAATGCAAACTTAACTGGTTGATTCTTTTTTTCATCATGCATATTGTTCCCTCATCTCTGTAATACCTTTCAACTACCTACTGGGCAGAATTGATGGAAAAAATAAACCTGTAGATCAATGGCATAAAATACAAAGCCCCATATAGATCCCTCTAAGTGTGGATTTCTATAGTTTCAAATTACAGAGAGAGACATCACAAAGCAAAATATAATCAGCTTGCATATGCCAAAGCATGTGTGCCCACTGCGGAGGGGGTGGGGGAGGCCCATAACTATAAGGAATGAGAGAGGAAGAAAACTTGTAGACTTGTAGGAGAAGCAGTAGATAAAAGATAAATGTCCCTATCAGATAAACAGCTCTTTGAAATTCATTTTTAAAGCATCAAGAATTTCATAGATGCAGACACTGAAAAAATGGTCATCTTAGTAATCACTGTCAATGCAATTCTTTTTTTTTTTTTTTTTGAGACAGAGTCTTACTCTGTCACCCAGGCTGGAGTGCAGTGGTGCAATCCCAGCTCACTGCAACCTCTGCCTCCTGAACTCAAGCGATTCTCCTGCCTCAGCCTCCCAAGTAGTTGGGATTACAGGTGCACGCCACCATGCCCAGCTAATTTTTGTGTTTTTAGTAGAGACCAGGTTTTGTCATATTGGCCAGACCTGTCTCAAACTCCTGACCTCAAGTGATCTGCCTGCCTCAGCCTCCCAAAGTGCTGGGATTACAGGCATGAGCCACCGTATCTGGCCATGTTAATGCGATTCTAAAGTACCATTCTATACTTTCCTGGACACCAGCATTGTATATAATTTGTTTTAGCTATGCAGCTACGTTTTTGCCACTGGAACATCCATGAATACCACTTCCACATCTGGCTCATAAAAACTGCCTGCATACAAATCTGGGTGTCTCTTCTGCTGTGCTAGGGTGATAAAGACAGGCATGTTGACCTTGAAAGGCGTATGTTAAAGGCAGCATAGCCATAAGATAGAAGGAGCCTAAGTCCCTGGATCCACTGCACAGAGGTGAGTTACACACCCATCCCTTTTGACTTTATGTTAACCTGCTGAGACTTCTGGATACATTGGTTAAAGTAGCTAGCTTTACTACCTGCTTTTAGTTGGAGGATTTCCTTTTTTTTTTTTTTTTTGAGATGGAGTCTCACTCTGTTGACCAGACCAGGCTGGAGTGCAGTGGCATGATCTTGGCTCACTGCATCACTGCTACTTCTGCCTCCCAGCTTTAGGTGATTCTCATACCTTAGCCTCCCCAGTAGCTGAGATTACAGGTACCCGCCACCACACCCGGCTGAAATTTCATGTTGGCCAGGCTGTTCTCAAACTCCTAACCTCAAGTAATCCACCCGCCTCAGCCTCCCAAAGTGCTGGGGTTACAGGCGTGAGCCACCACACCTGCCCTAGTTTGGGGATTTCTAATTAGCTTTAGCAAGAAATTAGAAGGAAACAAGTTGGAACACGACAGGAAAAAAAATCTCAAGTTGCCAGGCGCAGTGGCTCACGCCTGTAATCCCAGCACTTTGGGAGGCCGAGGTGGGCGGATCACGAGGTCAGGAGATCGAGACCATCCTGGCTAACATGGTGAAACTCCACCTTCACTAAAAATACAAAAAATTCTCTGGGCGTGGTGGCGGGCGCCCGTAGTCCAGCTACTCGGGAGGCTGAGGCAGGAGAATGGCATGAGCCCGGGAGGTGGAGCTTGCAGTGAGCCGAGATTGTGCCACTGCACTCCAGCCTGGGCAACAGAGTGCGACTCCTTCTCAAAAAGAAGAAGAAGAAGAAGAAAAAATCTCAAGTTAAAATATTGTAGCCCCCATACAGATAACCCTGATTCCCTTCTTTCTCTTTCAATATAAACTCTTCTATTATCTGTCATCTCCCTTCTTCCTGATTAGACTTCATTTTTTCATCTAAGAAAAAAACTTCATAGGTTTGGTTTCATATTATCATATCAATAAACACTGAAATTATCCTACCCAATATCCAAAAGGAAAACAGAATTATTGATTGACTACTCTACAGCCAATAATAGCAGGTTTTTCGGTGGATACATGTAAACTATCTCACATGCCAAGATCAAACCAAAGAAAAGAAAGTATGAGAGCTTATGACCTTAGGATGCATTCATATGCCAAAATTTAGTTGTTGTTGTTGTTGTTAAGATGGAGTCTCCCTCTGTCGCTCAGGCTGGAGTGCAGTGGTGTGATCTCGGCTCACTGCAACTTCCACCTCTCAAGGTCAAGCGATTCTTCTGCCTCAGCCTCCCAAGTAGCTGGGACTACAGGTGCCTGCCACCACGCTCAGCTAATTTTTGTATTTTTAGTAGAGACAGGGTTTCGTCATGTTGGTCAGGATGGTCTTGATCTCTTGACGTCATAAGCTGCCCGCCTCAGCCTCCCAAAGTGCTGGGATTACAGGTGTGAGCCACCACACCCGGCCCAGTTGCACTTTCTTCGTGCATTTTTACAAGGGCAAAAAAGGGACAGACTCACTCCTTCCAGCCCTTTTATAAGGACACCGATCCTATCTAATCACCTTCCAAAGGCCCCACCTTGGGCTTATGTAACAACATAGGAGTTTTGAAGGGACTCATACATGCAAACCACAGCATTTTCCCCATCAAATTCCTTCAGAAACCTATGCCTTTGGTTAGGCTGCTGTTGCTTCTGCCCAGCACAGAAAAAAATTTTTTTTAAATAAATAAACATCTATTTATATTTTATGTAAATCTACGTAATCTCTCAAGACTCAGCTCCAGCCTGCCCTCCTTTGCAGTGTCTGCTGAGTTAATTGGCCCTCTTCCGTACTCAACAGCATATTCGCAAAGCACTTGACATGTACCTTTTTAATTACAAGTTGATTTGTCCTTTAAAAAAAACATGACTGTAATCCCCTTGAGAGCAGGAACAACCTTTCATGCCTTCATGCTCAGAGCACAGTGTTGGCATATGGATAGTTCCTTAATAAAGTTGTTACACGGCTGAGTGAATTCTGTAGCTTGAAAGCTCTTTTGAAAAATGATGCCAAAATCACTTGTTAACCTAACCCCACACCTCAAAAGTTTTTGTTTTGCTAGAAAATAGTTGAGTAGCGTGGTACTAAGATATGGTAGAGAGTAGATTTGTTTAGACTAGGTATTTTTTTCTGTTGCTGGTTACAATTTATAGTTTATCAGAAATTCTCATCAGGTGCTATGTTACAAACAAGTGTCAATAACGGAAGTATCTAGTATATGCTTCTGGAATTCACCCTTCTGTTGATAGGATTCATTGATTCATTCATTCAATAATATTTCAATACCTTGGAAGGCTGAGGCAGGCAGATCACTAGAGCTCAGAAGTTCAAGACCAGCCCAGCCAACATGATGAAATCCCATCTCTACTAAAAATACAAAAATTAGCCAGGCATGGTGGCAGGCACCTATAATTCCAGCTACCCGGGAGGCTGAGGCAGGAGAATCACTTGAATCTGGGAGGCAGAGGTTGCAGTGAGCTGAGATTGCACCACTGTACTCCAGCCTGGGCAACAGGGACTCTGGCTCAAAAAAAAAAAAAAAAAAAATCAATACCTATTCTGTGCCAAGCTGCTTTAGGTGTTGGTGATGAAACAATGAATGAAAGGTAAATAAAAAGACCAACAGGCCTGCCCTCATTGAGTTTATGACATATACAGTGGTCATATATGTAGAAATGTGTTTTGTCAACTGTTACATAAAAGCTAAGTTGGAGTTAGGGGATATAGAATGCAGGGGAAGGAAGAGGGTTGCTACCTCACAGGGTAGTCAGGGAAGGCCTCTGTGACAAAGTGACATTTTGAGCAGAAACTCACAGGGAAGCAGTGCCAAGGGCATTGGCCTTGAGGCAGGAGCGTGGTTGGCATTTTCTAAGGACAGCAAGGTGTCAAGTGTGGCTGGAGCAAAATAACCAAGGACAATAAGGTAGAAGGTGGCTGTGACAGCAGAGGAGAAGCAGCAGATTGTGGAGGGCTTAGCAGCCTGCATAGTTAGGACACTGACTTACTCTGATAGTAAAAGTAGAAGTGGGGAATTACTGGAAAGCTTTGAGAAAAGGAAAGACATGATTTCACTTTATTTATTATTTATTTATTTTTGAGATGGAGTTCTGCTCTGTCAACCAGGCTGGAGTACAGTGGTGTAATCTCGGCTCACTGCAACCTCTGCCTCCTGGGTTCAAGCGGTTCTCCTGCCTCAGCCTCCCAAGTAGCTGGGATTACAAGCACCAATTTCACTTTAGTTTAATAAAATAATTGCTGTGTTAAGAGTAGCCTACAGGGACCCAGGGATTAATTGAGGAAACCAGTTAGGAGGTAACTGCAATGATACAGACAAAAGAAAATGATGGTGCAGGCCAGGACAGTGTCAGTCATGGAAGGATGAAATGTCTGCATCTGGATATACTTTGGTTTTCGTTTTGTTTTTTTAGTTGAAGTCTTGCTCTGTCATGCAGGCTGGAGTGCAGTGGCATGATCTCGGCTCACTGCAACTTCCTCCATCTCCTGGGTTCAAGCGATTCTCCTGCCTCAGCCTCCTAAGTAGCTAGGACTACAAGTGTGTGCCACCACGCCTGGCTAATAGTTGTATTTTTTGTAGAGACAGAGTTTCACCATGTTGACTAGGCTGGTCTCAAACTTCTGACCTCAAGTGATCTGCCCACCTCAGCCTCCCAAAGTGCTAGGATTACAGGCCTGAGCCACCATACCTGACCATGCATCTGGATATATTTTGAAGGTCAAACCAGCAAACAGAAATATGAGAGAAAATGTCACATGGACAATGACTGCAAGGTCAGGGGACAGCAAAATAGATTTGCCATTTACTGATATGTGGGAGTTTATTAATGTGTGTCTTTGGGGGAAATACAATGCTTTCTTTGTTTTTGTTTCATGTTAGATTATAAGGTTATAGTTATAACTTACATGCTTAAGAATTCTGAGGACTATTTTACGGTGCTCCTTTTCTTCCTCCAGTTCTTCCCAGTAACCAACCTCTGAAGCTTCTTTTTCAAGAGTGTCTCAAACACTTCATCCAGCGTTGCCTTTTTAGTCATGTTCCTTCTGTTTGGCTCTCAGGACTTCTTGCCTGGAATGATGCAACAGTCTCCTAAATCGGTCTCCAGCTTTTAGTCTTTGACCCTTCCAGTCTTTCCCACACTGACTAAAGGACAGATAGGATCGTCACCACTGGGTTCAAAAATCTTTGACGGCCTTCGTCTGCTAAATGAAGACCACGCCTCTCTGAGAGAGGCCCAGCATGTGCCCCTTGGTTTTTTGTATTTTTGTTTTTGTTTTGTTTTGTTTTGTTTTGAGACAGGGTCTTGCTCCATCACTCAGGCTGTAATGCAGTGGCACAATCTCAGCTCACTGCAACCTCTGCCTCCCGGGTTGGAGCGGTTCTCCTTCCTCAGCCTCCCAAGTAGCTAGGATTACAGGCGTGCACCACCATGCCCAGCTCATTTTTTTATTTTTAGTAAAGACAGAGTTTCCCCATGTTGGCCAGGCTGGTCTCGAACTCCTGACCTCAAGTGATCCACCAGCCTCAGCCTCCCAAAGTGCTGGGATTACAGATGTGAGCCACCATGCCTGGCCCACCTTGTTTTTATCTTGTATGCTCCTTGCCTCTCTTTGCACCATTCACCCTCCCAAGCCTGCTCCAGCCCCCATACTCATTTCTAATTGTTCATGTGAAAATGTTACCAATCCTTTCACAGCCATCACTCCAATGAAGCCTTCAAGTTTCACCCAGTGAGAATAATCCTTTCCTCCCTACATATTCACAACCCTTTCGGCCTCTACTTAACACTGTGTATTAGTTATTTATTTTTGTGTTTCTATGTCTCCTTTTGGGTAGTGACTTACTGTATGAGAATACAGAAGGCCAGGCGTGGTGGCTCACACCTGTAATCTCAATATTTTGCCAGGCTGAGTCAAGAAGATTGCTGGAGGCCGGGAGTTGGAAACCAGCCTGGGAAACAGCGATATAAATTTTGTTGTAATTAATTTAAAAAATTGTTTTAAATAGCTGCTGTGTGGTGGCACACATCTGTAGTTCCAGCTACTTAGGAGGCTGAGGTGGGAGGATCACTTGAGCCCAGGAGTTCAAGGCTGCAGTGAGCTATGATTGCGCCACTGCACTCCAACCTGGGTAACAGAATAAAACTGGGTCTCAAAAAAAAAAAACTAGGCCGGGTGCAGTGCCTTACAACTGTAACCCCAGCACTTTCGGAGGTTGAGGCAGGAGGATCAGTTGAGCCCAGGAGTTCAAGACAAGCCTGGGTGACAAAGCAAGACCTCTGAGTCTACAAAAAAATTAAAAATTAAATTAAAGGGTATATACCCAAAAGAATATAAATCATTCTATTACAAAGATACATGCACACATATGTTCATTGCAGCATTATTCACAATAGCAAAGACATGGTATCAACCCAAATGTCGATCAGTGATAGACTGGATAAAGAAAATGTGGTACATATACACCATGGACTACTATACAGCCATAAAAAGGAACGAGATCATGTCCTTTGAAGGAACATGGATGGAGCTGGAAGCCATTATCCTCAGCAAACTAATGCAGTAACAGAAAACCTAACACCACATGTTGTCACTTATAAGTGGGAGCTGAACAATGAGAGCACATAGATACAGGAAGGGAAACAACACACACTGGGGCCTGTCAGGGGAGTGGGGTGGAGGGAGGGAGAGCATTAGGAAAAATAGTTAATGTATGTGACGCTTAATACCTAGGTGATGGGTTGACAGGTGCAGCAAACCACCATGGCACATGTTTACCTGTGTAACAAACCTGCACATCCTGCACATCCTGCACATGTGCAGAACTAAAAATAAAAATTAAATTTAAAATAAAAGTTTTAGAAAACATCGAATTTGTCTCATAAACCAGACATGCATAGGGTTTAGTAGAGTCGTTCTAATTGGTCCCCAGTAACTGTTTGAGGTGGGTTTTAATAGCGAAATGCTGCTGCAATGAGAATGATCTTAATATTGAGAAAAGGTTCTGCAGGATTTGGGGTTGGCCCTCACATAAACAGTAAACATATACACATTCATTTTTCAACTGCATTTTCCCTCATATTATTATCATAGTCTGTTTAAAACAAAACTACCCAAACAATGTATTTTAAAGGTCATATTCAAATACTACCATAAATATAAGCTTCTCTAGAGTAATATTTAGAAAACATTGTAAAATAAATTAGATGTTTTGTTCCTCTGAGGCCAAGCAGGTTTTCATTTTCTTGTGCAAATAAAAAATATTGATTTTTCCTTTTTGTTTGAGGAAAAAAACAATCCTTAAAATATACTAGGCAGACTGCTTATGTGCTACAGAAGCCAGATGTCTCAGGGCACTGAAATGGAAAAATTAGTGCTGAATCTCATAATGTAAGAATATCTTAAGGGAAAAGTGGCAAATTTTGTGATTTGGAAACTTGAGGCTAGCTAGTCAGATTCTGCTTCATATCAGGGGCACCTCCAGGATTTACTTCACTGCTTCTATTAATGTTATTGGTTTCAATGTCTTTTTCTTACTAGATTGTTGCCTCTAAAGCCACACTTTACTCCTATTAAAATTATTGGCATAGGGCCTGGTGCAGTGGCTCATGCCTGTAATCCTAGCAATTTGAGAGGCCAAGACAGGAGGATCGTTTGGGCTCAGGAGTTGGAGACCAGCCTGGGCAAGACCCTGTCTCTATTAAAATAAAATAAATAAAATAAAATAATTAAAATAAAATAATAAAAATAAAAATACATATTTTTTTTCTGCACTAGTGTATACATTTCTTGAGAGTGATATTCTATAAAATTATTGGCATAAATATGTTTGTCCTCATTAGATTTTAAGTTCCTAGAGGGCAGGAACTGTGCTTTCTTTATACTCCCCATGGCTCTTACCATAGTGCTTTGCACTCAGCATTCACTCAAGCAATCTTCAGTTCATCTCACCCCTTGTCTACTACTCCTTTCGACCTTTCTTCCTTTGCTAAAGAACACTAAAACACCCAAGTTGCTATCTATGATTCAGAACCTTGTATTACTTGTAATATAGGTTCAGAAGCTGAAACAGAGATCCAAAATAATAGTAGTTTAAACAGCCCAGGTGTAAGCTTCCTAAGAGTTACTCCTCCAGTCTATCCTACCTGCACAGGTGTTTCTGGGTTACTGGGTATGGTTGTGCAGGATGTGCACTGCACAACTTTACAGAGTCCCATTCACACTGTGGTCTGTGGGAATGGTGCTCACAACTGCACAGCTGTATTCAGCAGCCCTGGAGCTGCTCCATGGTGGTAAATATCCACGTTCCTTTATTTTAATTGCTCCATTATTCCTAGGGAGTGTCAAGATCCATCATGTCCCAAGATGGATCGCTGGCATGACATCCATAGCCCACTAAGGGCATGCATACTGGAAGCTGCATGTCGCTTCCACTCACGTTCCGTTGACTAGAACTTACTCACACAGTCATGCCTCGCTAGGAGAGAGACTGAAAAATATCTTTATTCTCAGTGCCAAGTTAAAACTGAAGGGTTGAATTACTAGAAAAGTGGAGAACTGACCTGGGGGACAACTAGAAGTCTCTACTACAAGCCAGAATACCACCTTTCATTTTGGAAAGTCACTTTCATTTTAATTTCTGCAGTCTTTATTACAACCATCACTGCGCCTTGACTCCTGACACCACAGTGCTTTTTCAGGCCCACTTTATTTGTTGCCCGACCTCCTGCAACAGTCTTCTAATATTTCGCTGCTTCCAATCACTCAACTCCAATCTATGATTGATGGGAAATGCCAGATAATCTGATCCAAATCCATCTCTCCATTCTTAATTTTTCCTGCTCTTACACATGCTTTTGCCTGGTTCCAGCTGAACTCCTCTTTCCTCCTTGTACATTCTGTATCTTCTTACCTGTGGCTTTGTGTTTGTTTGTTGAGATGGAGTCTCACTCTGTCACCTAGGCTGGAGTGCAGTGGCACTATCTCAGCTCACTGCAACCTCTGCCTTTCGGGTTCAAGCAATTCTCATGCCTCAGCCTCCCAAGTAGCTGGGATTACAGGTGCGTGCTACCACACCTGGCTACTTTTTTTTTTTTTTTTTTTTTGTAGTTTTAGTAAAGATGGGGGTTTCACCATGTTGGCCAGGCTGGTCTTGAACTCCTGACCTCAAGTGATATACCCGCCTCAGCCTCCAAAAGTGCTGGGATTACAGGCGTAAGCCACAGCACCCAGCCGACTTGTGACTTTTCTCAGACTGTTTCTTTGCCAAATTGCCTTTCTGCCCTGATTCCATGTCACTGTCTTAATTACCTTTTCAGTCCCAGCTCAAAAATACCCACCCCCATCACTCATTATCTGACCATTAGTCAGATCAGTTCTACTTGAAGTAAATATCCATATACTAAGTTTTACTTCTTATTTACGTGCTCTATATATATATATGGTAAAAGGTACATATTTTAAGGATCTAATTCAATGTATTTTTAATATCTGTATATACCTATTGTGGTTGGCAAAATGTTGATCCCCATGACCCTCACCTCCTAGTCACATCTGTGAACATGTGACATAACAGGCCAAAAGGGATACTGCAGGAGTAATTAAGGTTACTAATCAGTTGACCTTAAGACAGTAATATTATTATGGATCATCCAGAAAGGCCTGATGTAATCTCATGAGCCTTTAAAAGTTAATCTTTCTTTTTTTTATTGAGACGAAGTCTCACTGTGTCACCTAGGTTGGAGTGCTGTGGTGTGATTTCAGCTCACTGCAACCTCCACCTCCTGGGTTCCAGTGATTCTCCTGTCTCAGCCTCCCAGCTAGCTGGGAGTACAGGTGCGTGCCACCACAACCAGCTAATTTTTATATTTTTAGTAGAAACAGGGTTTCACTGCTCTCTCTCTCCTGCCACCTTGTGAAGAAGGTACCTATTTCCCCTTCCCCTTCCGCCATGATTATAAGTTTTCTGAGGCCTCCCCAGCCATTTGGAACTGTGAGTCAATTAGACTTCTTTCTTTTATAAACTACCCAATCGTGGGTATTTCTTTATAGCAGTGTGAGAATGGACTAATACAGAGACAAAAAAAAAAAAAAAAGAAAAGACAAGAGTGGGGGCTGAAAGTACACAAATCCCTGCATGTGTAACAGTCCAGAGACTCCTTTCCCTGGTCTTAAAATAGTGATTGTATATCTAAGCAACCTTGAAATGAAAAGGGCTCCTGATATATACCATAGGCAGCATTTCATTTTGGTGGGAGAAAGAAAGGTCTATTTAATAAATGCTGCTAGCATACTCTGAAATCAATGCAGGCAAAAATACAATTAGATTTCTATCCTACGCCATGAACAATCAAAATTTCAAATGAAAAGAAAGTTAGACAAGCCATAAAAGAAGAAAATAGAAAAGAGTGTACTTAAGATTTGGAGGTTCCTAGGTCCTCTAAGCAAAACATAAAAGCAGGGGAAAGACTAGAATTTTGTACACAAAACTTTGAATGTCCTATAAGACAAAAGCCATCATAAACAAAGCCAGACACATGCACCTGATGGAAAGAAACATATATGACAAAAAATGCATGTACGTAACTGCTCTATGCACTTACAAATAATTTTAAAAAGACTCATCATCCAAGAGAATACTGTGCAAACAACATGGAAGAGCAATTCACAGGAAAAATACAAATAGTAAGACCTAAAACCATAAAAACCCTAGAAGAAAACCTAGGCAATACCACTCAGGACATAGGCATGGGCAAAGACTTCATGACTAAAACATAAAGCAATGGCAACAGAAGCCAAAATTGACAAATGGGATCTAATTAAACTAAGAAGCTTCTGCATCACAGAAGAAACTATCATCAGAGTAAACAGGCAACCTACAGAATGGGAAAAAATGTTTGTAATCTATCCATCTGACAAAGGGCTAATATCCAGAATCTATAAGGAACTTAAACAAATTTACAAGAAAAAAAAACCCCATCAAAAAGTGGGCAAAGGATATGAACAGACACTTCTCAAAAGAAGACATTTATGTGGCCAACAAACATATGAAAAAAAGCTCATTATCCCTGGTCATTAGAGAAATCAAACCAAAACCACAGTGAGATACCATCTCACACAAGTTAGAAGGGCGATCATTAAAATGTCAAGAAACAACAGATGCTGGAGAGGATGTGGAGAAATAGGAACATTTTTACACTGTTGTTGGGAGTGTAAATTAGTTCAACCATTGTGGAAGACAGTGTGGCAATTCCTCAAGGATCTAGAGCCAAAAATACCATTTGACCCAGCAATCCTATTACTGGGTATATACCCAAAGGATTAGAAATCATTCTACTGTAAAGACACATGCACATGTATGTTTATTGCAGCACTGTTCACAATAGCAAAGACTTGAAACCAACACAAATGCCCATCAATGATAGGCTGGATAAAGAAAATGTGGTACATATACACCACGGAATACTATGCAGCCATAAAAAGGATGAGTTCATGTCCTTTGCAGGGACATGGATGAAACTGGAAACCATCATTCTCAGCTAATACAGGAATAGAAAACCAAACATTGCATGTTCTCACTCATAAGTGGGAGTTGAACAACGAAATTGACACAGGGAGGGCAACAGCACATACTGAGGTCTGTCACGGGGTGGGGGGCTAGGGGAGGGATAGCGTTAGGAGACATACCTAATATAGATGACGGGTTGATGGGTGGAGCAAACCACCATGGCATGTGTATAACTAGGTAACAAACCTGCACGTTCTGCACATGTACCCCAGAACTTAAAGTATAATAAAAAAATACAAATAATACCAATACACACATGAAAATAGGTTCAATTTTAATAATCAAGTAAATACAAATTGGGAAAACAAAGATTTACACTATTCAGTGTGAGAATATGGGGAAATGTGCTCTCATACCTGGCTGCTGGAATTAAACTGATATAGTTTTTGTGGGAGGAGTACAACTAGCAGCATCTACCAGAATCTAAAATGTGTGTTCCCCTTAATCTATTAATTTTACACTTAGGAATCTCTCGTATGTGCCTTCAGCTGCACAAAGATACAACATACTTGGGCCTGTTACTTAACCTGATACTGATTCTTCCTTGGTGAAATGTTTATTACAGTAGCGTATGCCTCATTTAATTGTTATTTTCAAATGAGATAAAGAATACATGGCCTGTACATAATAAATTTCAATGAATAGATAAAAATCAAATCTTGATGTTACTATGATCCCCATTTTATTATGACATGGTTGTTTTATGTACCTATATACTATTTTTGGCCGGGTGTGATTTCTCATGCCTGTAATCCCAGCACTTTGGGAGGCTGAGGTGGGCAGATCACAACGTCAGGAGTTTGAGACCAGCCTGGCCAATATGGTGAAACTCCGTCTCTACTAAAAATACAAAATGCTCATCAATAGAGAAGTATATATTATGAAAAAGCATGCACATATATGTACATACGCACACAAATCTCCAAGATGCTGTTCAAGCAAAATAGCAAAGTCACAAAATATGTATAGATTATTTCCATGTATTTATCCCTCTGTGTGTGTGTGTGTGTGTGTGTGTGTAAAGAGAAAGAATGAATGTGTGTTTTATAAAGATTTAAAAGGACACCAAAGTTTTATTAATGCCCTAAGTATTTGGCAAAGGGAATAACTGAAGAGGCACTGACATTGTTTTACCCTGTGTTGTTCTGTATTGTTTGAATTCTGTCCTTTCTGAACAGCCTGTAGAGGTGTCAGTGTTCCCATTAAAACCAGTGAATTTGCCTCATCCAAAACCACAACAGCTGAACCCTTTGACTTCGATCAATTCTAAGTAGTTTGGTCATCTGTTTTTTTCAGATTAGAAATGATAGAAGATAATTTATAATCCATATTTTGCATAGCATTGAGGATGAAAGAGATTTACATCTCTTTTTTTTATTTTTATTTTTATTATTTACTTATTTATTTTGAGACAGAGTATCGCTCTGTCGCCCAGGCTGGAGTGCAGTGGTGCATCTCGGCTCACTGGAAGCTCCGCCCCCTGGGTTCACACCATTCTCCTGCCTCAGACTCCTGGGTAGCTGGGACTGCAGGCGCCCGCCACCACGCCTGGCTAATTTTTTGTATGTTTTTAGTAGAGATGGAGTTTCACCATGTTAGCCAGGATGGTCTCTATCTCCTGACCTTGTGATCCGCCCGCCTCGGCCTCCCAAAGTGCTAGGATTACAGACGTGAACCACCACGCCCGGCCATATCTCATTTTTTTAAAAAAGGGACTTAGGATAATGAGCTTAAGTTTTTTGAAAAATCATCTTATTCCTAACAATGGCAGATTAATGAAGCATTTCTGAACGAAATTATTTCATCATATTCTGATTAAGGAACTCTGCATTTGAGAAAGCTGTAAAATTTTTATATTCTTCAATTAATACTCTACATAAAAGATTCTAAAATGGCTAACCGTACAGTGAGGGATGCGCACAGCACCCACCGCACCAACGCTCAGTATCTGGCAGAGAAGATCATTCGAACTCGAATCTATGAGTCCGAGTACTGGAAAGAGCGGTGCTTTGGACTTACGGCTGGGGCTTGTAGTCTGTAGAGCCCTGGAGTTAGGGTTTGTGGGTGGCATCTATGGTGGCAACATAAAACCAACACCCTTTCTGTGTTTAACCTTGAAAATGCTTCAAATTCAACCCGAGAAGGATATCACTGTAGAGTTTATCAAAAATGAAGATTTCAAGTATGTCCGCATGCTGGGGGCATTTTACATGAGGCTGACAGGCACTGCAATTGATGGCTACAAGTACTTGGAGTCTTTGTACAAAGACTATCGAAAAATCAAGAGCCAGAACCGAAATGGAGAGTTTGAATTGATGCATGTTGATTAGTTTATTGATGAGCTATTGCACAGTGAGAGAGTCTGCGGTATCATTCTGCTCCGGCTGCAGAAACGCTAGGTATCAGAGGAAGCTGAGCAGCTGGAGCCTCGAGTTAGTGCTCTGGAAGAGGACATGGATGATGTGGAGTCCAGCGAAGAGGAAGAAGAAGAGGATGTGAAGTTGGAAAGAGCGCCATCACCTGATCACCGCCGGAGAAGCTCCGGAGACTTGGACAAGCCCTGTCGCTCTCCCACACTGCGCTACAGAAGGGGAGTAGGAGTCGCTCTCCTAGAAGGCAGAATCGATCTCCCAAAAGGAGAAGCCCCGCCCCGCGCCGAGACAGGCATCCGAGGAAGAGTCCAAGACGTCACCGCAGCAGATCCCGCAGCAGATGGGCGGCACAGATCCCGTTCCAAGTCCCCAGGTCATCACCGTAGTCACAGACACAGGAGATACTCAAAGTCTTCCGAAAGGTCTAAGAAGAGCCACAAGAAGAGCCGGTGAGGGAATGAGTAATGGACTCAGTTTGGTTTTAGTCCACATGGCTTCCTGTGGATATGGGGGTATCTGTCTATGTGGAAGGATTAAGATCTCTCCCAGCTAGCTATAAGAATATTTTAGTTTTTTTGGCCGGGCGCGGTGACTCACGCCTGTAATCCCAGCACTTTGGGAGGCTGAGGTGGGCGGATCACAAGGTCAGGAGTTCGAGACCAGCCTGGCCAATATGGTGAAACCCTGTCTCTACTAAAAATACAAAAATTGCTCTCGAGAAGGCGTGGGGCGGGCTGTCCGGCCCGCAGGGCGGTCAAGGTGGGAACGGAACAGCCCCAGGGGACCCCTTGAGTCGGCGAGGGCGCTAGGCTGGAGGCCCGCGGCGCCATGGCTCACGTCGGCTCCCGCAAGCGCTCGAGGAGTCGCAGCCGGTCCCGGGGACGGGGGTCGGAAAAGAGAAAGAAGAAGAGCAGGAAGGACGCCTCCGCATCCCAAGGTCGCAAGGCCAGCACGGCCCTCGGGGCGGAGGAGAGAAGCAAGCACAAGGCCCGGAGGAGACCACGATCCAGCTCCTCCTCCTCCTCTTCCAGTTCTAGCTCCTCTTCTTCCTCCTCGTCCTCCTCCTCTTCCTGCAGTGATGGCCGGAAGAAGCGGGGGAAGTACAAGGACAAGAAGAGGAAGAGGAAGAGGAAGAAGAAGAAGAAGAAGGAGGAGGAGGAGGAGGAGGAGGAGGAGGAGGAGGAGGAGGAAGAAAGAAGAAGGAGAAGGAGAAGGAGAAGGAGAAAGAAGGAAGAAGAAGAAAGAAGAAGAAGAAGAAGAAGAAGAAGAAGAAGAAGAAGAAGAAGAGGAAGAGGAAGAGGAAGAGGAAGAGGAAGAGGAAGAAGAAGAAGAAAGAAGAAGAAGAAGAGCAAGGAGAAGGTGGAAGCACAGCAAGTGGAGGCTTTGCCGGGCCCCTCGCTGGACCAGTGGCACCGATCAGCTGGGGAGGAAGAGGATGGCCCAGTCCTGACGGATGAGCAGAAGTTCCGAATCTAGGCCATGAAGCCCATGACCAAGGAGGAGTGGGATGCCCGGCAGAGCATAATCCGCAAGGTGGTGGACCCCGAGACGGGGCGCACCAGGCTAATTAAGGGAGATGGTGAGGTCCTAGAGGAAATCGTAACCAAAGAACGACACAGAGAGATCAACAAGCAAGCCACCCGCAGGGACGGCCTGGCCTTCCAGATGCGAGCTGGGTTGCTTCCCTGAGGGCCCCGGCTGGCCAAGGCCTGTGGACGGTGCTGGCGACCCGGCCTGGGCAGGCTTCAGGGTGCCAGTGGGAAGCCTGATAAGTGCTGGTGGCCTTTTCCCCGTGGATTGGCCTCTGGCCCAGCCCAGCCTTTTCTCAGGGGCAGGGGGTGGAGGATGGGGTCACCAGCCTGCTCGGCACTCCCATCTGAAACAGCGACACTTCTAAGCTATTAAAGGTTCTCTGGTTAGAGAAAAAAAAAATACAAAAATACAAAAATTAGCCAGGCGTGATGGCAGGCGCCTGTAGTACCAGCTACTCAGGAGGCTGAGGCAGGAGAATCAGTTGAATCCGGGAGGCGGAGGTTGCAGTGAGCTGAGATCATACCACTGCATTCCAACCTGGGTGACAGAGCGAGATTCCATCTCAAAATAGTAATAATAATAATAATAATAATAAATAATATTTTAGTTTTTTAATCAAGTTTCTCAACCTTTGTTTTTAACGAAGGAGATGCTGAGTTTTGTATCTCTTTTTAATCATAATCAACATCAGTTTTTTACCCAACTAACCTTGACTGTATTCAAACTTACAAGAGTAGAAGGGATCTGGAGGTTGGGGATATGAATGACAAGGAAAGGATGTGGCCACCTGATGACGCTTTCCCTTTTTTTAAACCAGACACACCTGTTTCCCATTTCTCTGTAGTTTAGTTTTTGGTTTGTTGTGGTCAGAACTGCTTTGAGAATCCTGGGATTTGTGCTGCTGCTGTTATTCAAAGATGAAATGAGTAAAACGTAGTAGCTCCTAACTTTTTTCCAGCAGCAGCAAACGGTAATAAACATGAAAACTGGTTAGCAGCAATTTTGAAAGAACAGAATGCATTCAAATGTAAGGCTTCTTCTGGATCATTAAAGCCAGTTTCATCAAACAGTTCAACAGAGAGTGGCACTTAATACCCTTTATACAGCCCATTTTTTCATAGTTTCATTTGTTCTTGCCCACAAGCTTAAAATCCAGGTTAAGGTATCCAGCCTTTATTATATAAGCATTGACATTACCCAGGCCTAGTCAGTAAGTAGCAGTAGGGTAACAGGATTGAAAAAGATTTGATGGAGAGGAAAGTATCTAATACTAGTCACGGTTTTGACCTAAATTGCTAGACAATAGTGCCATTCACAAAGTCAGAAAATACAGCAGGAAAAGATGGCTTTTAGAGGGGCAGAGAATTAGAGGATTGTGGTAGTAATGAAAATGATGCATTCAGTTTAACAAGTTTAATTCGAGACAGCTATGGTATAGCTAAAAAAAAAAAAAAAAAAAAAAAAAAAAAAAGGACCATAAAGTTGGAGATAGGGACCAGAGTTTAACATAGCGATCAAGGCCATAATTGACAATGTTTCAGTAATTGTGAAATCTGTCAATAAGACTCCCCAGAGTGTTTATATATATCAGAAATGCACACAACAGAACCATAGGCAACACCAACACTGGTGACGGAAAGAAGTAGAAGAACATTGGAATGGCCCATTCAGAAAGACAGGAGAATTAGGAGAGAATAGGTGAAAGAAGCCAGGGGTCAAGAATGCAGAAGCAAAGGAAGGACTAAAAAGCCTCCATAGACATTGATAATCAAGAGACTATTAAGATCTTTGCTAGGAGAGTTCCTTTACCTGTACTTAACTCCCTTAAAAAGAGAAAAGTGATTGAATGACTCCCAGCAACTGTAGTCCCAGCAGGAACTGTGAAGACTAGCTGCCCTGCAGGATCCAGGTTTTCTTGGGAGGTTGTATCTAGTCATAAGGTAAACATTCTCTACATTCTATTGCCTGCTCTTGAATTGAAAGACTTCTGCGGCAGTATTAAAGCATTTTTTAATCTTATTTGAGGCCGGGCGCGGTGGCTCACGCCTGTAATCCCAGCACTTTGGGAGGCCGAGGCGGGCGGATCACAAGGTCAGGAGATCGAGACCACAGTGAAACCCCGTCTCTACTAAAAATACAAAAAAAAAATTAGCCGGGCGCGGTGGTGGGCGCCTGTAGTCCCAGCTACTCAGGAGGCTGAGGCAGGAGAATGGCGTGAACCCGGGAGGCGGAGCTTGCAGTGAGCCGAGATTGCGCCACTGCACTCCAGCCTGGGCGACAGCGCAAGACTCCATCTCAAAAAAAAAAAAAAAAAAAAAAAAAAAAAAAAATCTTATTTGAGCTTTCATATTCTTCAGTGATTCCTTTCATAATACCTGAGTTAATAAAAGTGGTCTGAAAGAGCGCTTTTGGTTTCTGATACAACTACATAGGACTACCTTTTAAGATTAAATATAAGCATCTCTATGTAAATGTAAAAAAAACTATATGTAAAAATTAATAATTGGCTGACAATGGAATTCTCTAAAAGATCTTCTGTTGTGAAGATAGTAGCTCCACCACCCCCCATCTTCTCTGGGGCATTTCAGGAGAGCAAAACCCCACTCTGCCTGCCCTAACAGGGGGTCAAGCTGGCTGGAAAATATCTCACCAGGGTCTGCCTCATTTGAAATACTCACTGTCAAAAACCATGACCAGCAGGATACCGTATATATCCTAAAGGAGACCAAGCTACAGGAAGCTCCTCTTTACGATGCTACTACTAAATGAACTGTAGCCTTCTACTTCTAATTCAGGATAAGGAAAACAGCTAAACACGGGCAATCTTTCAAACTAATAAAAGCAGAAAAAACTACGGGAAAAGAAAATTTTACCAAAACTATTCTCCGTAAGTGATTCTGTCCCAGAAACAAGTGAGGTAGGACTTCAGAAATTTCACCTGGCACAACCGTTATAAAACGATGAAAAGCAGCAATGCCATTAGTAACAACTAACATTTATTGGGTACTTATACTGGCCCACCTCTGTGCTACAAATTTATAGATATTACCTCATTTGCTCCTCAGACAACTGCCTATTCCATTTTACAGATAAGAACTTTGAGGCTTAAGAAAGTTAAGTACTTTTTCCCAAATCTAAGGCAAGTTTCACTCTGAAGCCTTGGCTCTTAACCATGACACATGTCACCCTTCCACCACTGAATGTGACTGAGAATCTGAGAAGACCTGTCATGAGAATCTAATAACAATTATACCCTAAGGTATTGTGTATAACTTTTATTTTGTTAGTATTTGCCAAAAAAAAAAAAAAACCATAAGAAAATATTGATAGCTTTAAACTAATTCATTTCATTTACTACAAGATTATAATTGGTACTGAAACAGCTCAGCCTTAATTCCCAAAACTTTAAAATATATGTGGTAAAGATTTCTTTGCCTCTTTTAATGTGTATCCAACTAAAAATATACTTTTAAATAAGAAAACTGAATGTTTACAAAGTTTACAAGCATCTAAAGTTAATTCACAGCAATATTTTTAAATGCTTTTTTAAAAAACAAATAAAGCAAATAACTCCATAAGCATACTAAATAATTTGGAGTTTTCCAGGGCCAAAAATGCATCATAACTATAAACATACAACTTAACCAACATTTTGACAAACTAATACTTTCTAAAAAACCTTCTTACTAGCTATGCTCACACTTAACTTTTGCTGCCTGTCATTGTTATTTCATACAACTTACAAACAGACGATATCAACTCTTCTTCAAAAAAATGTATTCTGAAATTTTGGACTTTCTGGAATTTCAATTCTCATAAGATGTAATACTTTTTCTTTCTTCCTTTCTTTCTTTTTTTTTTTAGAGACAGAGTCTCGCTGTCACCCAGGCCACATTGTAGTGGGTAATACATTTTTAATGCTATAAATTAAGTTTCTATATAAAATTTCTCATATATATTGATTTTGGAATTGAAACAAAAAAGTAATACCAGATTTTGGAGCAAATGTTTATGCATACAAGTTACAAATAAAGTTGTAACTTGGAAAAAATGAATATTTGATGCACAAAAATCTACAGACTCCGGGATAACAACTGTTTAAAATTCATTTTTTCTTCTTGAGTACACTTAATGTAAATTAACCTTTCCATTTCCTCATTTCTTAAGATTAATTTCTGTTGCAAGGGTTTTAATAAAGTTCAGCGAAAGTTTAACTCAATAAAATCAGCTTCTGAACACATTAATTTAGCCACAAACCTATTTTAGTCAACTTATGATTAAATTAAAAATCATTCAGGCAAATTATAATTATTTTCTGTCATGCATATTTCTCAAAAACAGAAGCATATGCATTCCCCACAGTCTTGAATATATCCCTCCGTAAGAAGGGGTGTGTGGGTGTGTCTGTGTCTGTGGGAGGGCTTATTAAAAAAAGACACTAGAAGTTCTATTTAAGTAACAACACTACTATTAAAAAAATTTTTTTTTGACATAGGGTCTCTGTTGCCCAGGCTAGAGTGCAGAGGCATGGTTACAGCTCAGTGCAGCCTCGACCTCCCAGGATCAAGCAATCCTCCCACCTCAGCTTCCCAAGTAGCTGGAAGTACAGGTATGTGACACCATGCCTGGTTAATTTCTGTATTTTTTGTACAGACAGAGTTTTGTCATGTTGCCCAGGCTGGCCTCCAACTCCTGGACTTAAGTCATCCACCCACTTCAGCCTCCTAAAGTGCTGGGATTACAGGAGTGACCCACCACGCCTGGCCCAAAAATCTTTTAACCTACTTTCTAGTTGTATCTAGTTTATATCATGTCATCAAATTCAATACAACAAAAATACCTGACTGGATCTTACTATTGTTCTTTCTTCCCAGCTACACTACTTAAGTGAATGGTCCGATAAATTGTACAGCTATAAAATAATATTTGCTAAAAATATCTTACTGTCAGACTATGCAAATATCATTTTTCATTTTTATAAACTTAAAACTACAGTGTTCGTTTTGATAAGAAACAATGAGACATGACTGTAGGAATCCTGATTTTTTTTTCTTTCAGTTCTATTGGGTACACTGAATATGGCATTTGTTAGAAGTCATTCCCCACCTCTCCACCCCTTCTTGATATTTCTACACCCCCCTCCCCCTGAGATAGAGTTTTGCTCTTGTCCAGGTTAGAGTACAGTGGCGAGATTTTGGCTCACTGCAACCTCTGCCTCCCAGATTCAAGTGATTCTCCTGCCTCAGCCTCCCAAGTAGCTGGGAATACAGGCATCTGCCACCACGCCTAGCTAATTTTTGTATTTTTAGTAGAGACAGGGTTTCACCACGTTGGCCAGGCTGGTCTCAAACTCCTGACCTCAAGTGATCCACCCGCCTCAGCCTCCCAAAGTTCTGGGATTACAGGTGTGAGCCACTGCGCCCGGCCTTTCTCTATTGCAGTGTTTCTTAAAGGCTGGGGGGTCGACTAAGTTGCTTGCACCAGAACTGCCTAGCACCTTGCTAAAAAATTCAGGTTTCTTAGCCCCACAGCTGCTGATGCAAAATCTGTAAAGAAAGAATTCTGAGGTCCTCAGATGATTCATAAATGATTTGATCTGAAAACCATTTTTCTACGGTCATTATCCTCAAAGTTAAATCACAAAATGTTAACTGAATTTAAGAAAAATTGTTAATTTTTTAATTGTATAAATTGAATTTAAATATGTAAGGCACAATCACTAATCAAGAAACAAAATGTATTTTTACAGCAATCTCAATTTTGCATTATATATAATTTTAGCAAAGCAAGAGAAGATGGTAAGAGTATAAAGTAATGCGGAACAGAACGCTGCAGTTAAGAACATTCGAGCAAAATGAAAGTATATTAATTAATCACAGAATTTTCTAGGGTATAATCTAGGGGCATAAACGTCAATGTGAAGGTTGAGTTAATAATAAGCCTGGAAATTGCACATGCATAAATAATTTAGTGTTTTTTATGCACTTAAAAAGACATCAATCTTCACATATGAGATGACAGGCATATTAATCTGGTTTTAAAAATCCAGGCAGGGCACAGTGGCTCATGCCTGTAATCCCAGCACTTTGGGAGGCCGAAGTGGGTAGATCACTTGAGGTCAGGAGTTCAAGACCAGCCTGACCAACATGGTGAAACGCCATCTCAACTAAAACTACAAAATTAGCCGGGTATGGAGGCACCTGCCTGTAATCTCAACAACTTGGGAGGCCGAGGCAGGAGAATCACTTTAACCCGGGAGGCAGAGGTTGCAGTGAGCTGAGATCATGCCATTGCACTCCAGCCTGGGCAACAAGAGCAAAACTCAGTCTCAAAAAAAAAAAACCCCAATGTCTTATTTCATAAATTCCTATGAATTAGAACTCCTTCTATTATTAAAATACTCATGTGCAACCAAAACATTAAGAAACAAAAGCCCTGAGACATGAAAGTTAACATCACCAGAAAATTGAACAATTTAACATTCCTGCCCAAAGGTACATAATTAAATCTAATCATTAGGAAACATCAAACGAACTCAAATGGAGGGACTGTCTATAAAACAACAATCCTGTACTGTGGAAAATGTCCAAGTCACGAAAGGTGAAGAAAAACTAAGGAACCACTCTAGACTAAAAGAGATGATAACTAAATGTAATTGCTGACCCTGGATTGGATCTTGACCCAGAATATACATGTGCATGCATAATACATGTCAATGAGACTGGAATAAGGTCTACCAGTTAGACAAAGGGATTGCATTATTACACTAAATATGGCCTGAGAAGCACTCTGTACTTCTATATTTGAGTCCTTGTGGACGAATTGTAACCTAGCTTAATAGGCAGACAAGATTGATAACCTAACTAGGAGAATGCACCCGTAACAACAGCCGAGTCTTGGCCAATCCCAGCGGACGTACTTCAACCACTCACAGACTGCTAAGTGTTCAGACTGTGTTCAAATAAGACAAATGCCCATATGTAACCAATCCAGCTATTTCTGTACCTCACTGCCGGTTTCTGTATATCACTTCCCTTTTTTTGTCTATAAATTTGTTCTGACCACAGGGCATCCCTGGAGTCTGTCTGAATCTGCTGATTCTGGGGGCTGCCCGATTCACGAATCGTTCATTGCTCAATTAACCTCCTTTCAATTTAATTCGGCTGAAGTTTTTCTAATAACAGTATCACTGTTGATTTCCTGATTTAGGTTATGGTACAGTGGCAAGGTAGCACGATGTCCTTGTTCTTAGGAAATAGGCACTGAAGAAATTAGAGGTTAATGTTTCAACTTATTCTCAAATAGTTCACAAAATATTATGAACAGAGAGAGAGAAAACTACAGCAAATGGGACAAAATATTAACAAGTGGGCAATTCAAGTGAAGGATTTAGAGGCGCTTTTCCTACTATTCTTAACAACTTTCCTGTAACTTTGAAATTATTTCAAAATAAAAAATGCCCAAAATATTTTAAAAGCTATAACAGGAACACACAAAAAAAATCTAAAATGTTTAGAATATATTTTTAAGCTTCATATCTAAAGGAGAGACCTATGTCCATTTAAATATTTTGTAAATTTAGACTAAAACCATAAACAAATTGAATTTTAAGTTCTATTCAATGCCTTCATACTGGAAATCACAAAACTGCATTGCTTATTTTTTATTCTATCAATTATATGTTTAATCCAAATCTAAATGTATATGAAAGGTAAATACCTCTATACGTCCCATATTCATATGAAAAATATTTTAAATGTTGCCTTTTACAGTTATTTTTTTCCTTCAAGGATCTCTTAATGATTTATTGTATCGGTCTTATCAACTATAACTAATTTTGTTATGAAGTAGTTTTAGGCCAGAATTCTGTCTATTTAGTGGTGCCTGAATATGCTTATTATACACATATAAGTAACAAAGAACCCATCACATCAGATTACCCACACGCTGTATTTTGTTAAAGCACAGATAACTATTTTGCAATATGATTTACTAATCGATCTAACCCAGTAATTTTGCTAAAGGTTTACTGTGTAGGGGAGAGAGAGATAAGATTAGAGGAAGA
This sequence comes from Theropithecus gelada, assembly GCF_003255815.1. NCBI lineage: Eukaryota > Metazoa > Chordata > Mammalia > Primates > Cercopithecidae > Theropithecus > Theropithecus gelada. The sequence goes on along the minus strand of NC_037677.1, from coordinate 32,103,255 downwards.
TGTTAATTCCCTACAACAGGGCCTGACACACAGTGGGCATGAGACACGTATTTGTGGGGAGGAAAAGGGATTATTGCAAAATTTAGATCATTAGCAATATATCACTAGAAACTATGACATAGCAGCATAATAATTAGATGCTTAAAAATATAAAGATGAGAAAATAATGCTTCTGAAAATCTGTCGATGTCAAGCAACAAACACTCTTGGTGAAAATGACTTTCTTATATTTCTAGCATGCTTTTTTAAAAAGCTAAAACTATCAAGGATGTTGCTATATTCATATCAAATTAACACTTTGAAAAATATTTTTTAAAACTTCCATATTGTATAATATAGCAAGCTATAAAGCTATGAAAATCAAAAAACAATCCGAATATCAAGGAATTGTCACCAAATATAATTGAAAGTTGCTAGCATCAAAATTTCTTGATCTGTGTTTCAAATGCCAAAGTCTACAGGACTGTATTCTAAAGTTCTATCTGATACAAGCCCTGACTTGGCTATTGAAAGTTATGGTGATTTACGGAGAAACTCAAAAGAAAATGCAGTCACAGAACACGATGTAAACCAAAAATAAAAGCATCTCGTCCGCCCCCACCCGCAATCATCTGAATGGACTTCCTCCTCAGCTCCGGCTCTTTTAAAATGTAACCTGAGAGACTGGTTCAGGCCATGACAGGAAGTGGGGGTCAGACATGCCTGATTATAATCTCCAGCATTAAAATCAACACAGACTTTCAGTCTGAAACATTTTACAACTATTCTCTCTGAAGCCTGCTACCTGGTGGCTTCATGTGCATAATACAACTTTGGTCTCTGCAACCTCTTTTTTTTTTTTCTGAGATGGGGTCTCACTCTCGCCCAGGCTGGAGTGTAGTGGCACGTTCTCAGCTCACTGCAACCTCCATCTCCGGGGTTCAAGCAATTCTCCCACCTCAGCCTCCCGAATAGTTGGGATGACAGGGGTGCGCCACCACACCCGGATAATTCTTGCATTTTTAGTAGAGATGGGGTTTCACTAAGGGAGGAGACCACCCCTCATATTGTCTTACGCCCAATTTCTGCCTCCAAAGAAAGAAGAAGTAAAAACTAAAAGGCAGAAATGAAATCCACAGGCAGACAGCCTGGCAACGCACCCTGAGCCTGGTTAAAAATGACCCCTGACCTAACCAATTATGTTATCTATAGATTCCAGACATTGTATGGAAAAGCACTGTGAAAATCCCTGTCCTGTTCTGTTCTGATTACCAGTGAATGCAGCCCCCAGTCATGTACCCCCTGCTTGCTCATTCGATCACAACCCTCTCACGCAGACTCCCTTAGAGTTGTAAGCCCTTAAAAGGGACAGGAATTGCTCATTCGGGGAGCTCGGTTTTTGGAGACCTGAGTCTTGCCAAAGCTCCTGGCCAAATAAAGCCCTTTCCTTCTACAACTCGGTGTCTGAGGGGTTTTGTCTGCAGCTTGTCCTGCTACATCACCGTGTTGGCCAGGCTGGTCTCGAACTCCCGAGTCTCCACAACCTCTTATTGCAACCCAGACATTCCTTTCTGTTGATCCCAGGTTTTTGGATAAACTCAACCAATTGTCAGCCAGAAAATTTTAAAATCTACCTACAAGCTGAAACCCTCCACCCCCAGTTGTCCTGCCTTTTTGGACCAAACCAATGTGTTTCTTAAATGTATCTGACTGATGTCTCATGCCTCCCTAAAATGTATAAAACCAACCTGCACCCCAACCACCTTGGACACATGTTTTCAGGACCTCCTGAGGGCTGTGTCATGGGCCATGGTCACTTATATTTGGCTCAGAATAAATCTCTTCAAATATTTTACAGAGTTTGACTCTTTTCTGTCAACATAAGTGTAAAGGCATTTCAAATATTTTTTCCTTTTAAAATCAAACTACTGTTTAGCACTTCATTTTCCAAACAAATAACTGTTTACAATTGGTTGAATATAGAAAATAAATGAAATCTGAAGTTTAGGTGTACTTTGCATATGTTAAAGGGTCACCAAATAGTTTAACACACTCTGATTTTTATTAAAGTTAATCACAATTCCTACTTCAAGATATTCCATAATGTAAGAAGAAAAAGAGTAATACAGCCACTTGAAGGCAGTACTAGTTGAATTAATGCAAATTTTAGAAATATGATTTAAAATATTTTTTGCAAGACAGCCATCTAATAAAATATGTGAAATTCTCATACTATGTAACCAAAGGTAAAGACTCCCTGACAATTTCTTCCATATAAAAATCCAACATGAAACTGATCAAATAGAATAAGAGCAGAATGAATGTTAGGACTTTTGAGAACTAGTAACCTAATTGCTCAATGAAACATTCAGCTGCAGAGGAAACATTACAATGTAATGTAATAAAATAAATAGCACCTTGGAAAAACCAAGTTATTTAAAGTAAAAGTTTGCAAAAATGTTCTGAACTGCAAATCTCTATGTGAAAATAATCTGTAAAGGAGGTGGTAACACAAAATCAAGTCATTTTAAAAAGTGTAATGTTACATGTTGATTATAAATGGAAACAATACAGAACATTCAAAGCCAAAATTACACCTAGATATCTATAGTGGGGGAAAAAAGTTCCTTGTCTTTTTAAGTCACATATTTAATATTCTTTCAAAAACTGGGTTAGTAAGTCAACATACTTGAATAAAGGAGGGAAATTTTTTGAAGGACCTACTTACAAATTAAGGCAGTATGAAAGTAGCTCTGGTGTTTCTTTTTTTATTAAACACAAGGACAGGAACTTTATTACAAGACTTTTTGCTATTCAATGGAATTCAGAATGAAATGAGTCTGTCTAACGATCATACCCCAAAATGTTTAGTTACATAAGTACCACAAAGGGATTATCATAACAATTGTTAACGAGATAATTCTACAGTATAGAGACTTTCTCAACCAAAGTTCTGAGTACAGCATCATCATCTTCATCATTATCACCATCATCATCAGTATTTTTCAGAGACAGGGTCTTGCTCTGTCACCCAGGTTTAAGTACAGTGGTACCATCATAGCTCACTGTAACCTCGAATTCCTGGGCTCAAGTGATCCTCCCACCTCAGCCTCCCAAGTAGCTGGAACTACAGGTATGTGCCACCATGCCTGGTTAATTTTTTTTTTTTGGTATCTTTTTTAGGGATGGGGTCTTGCATATTGCCCAGGCTGGTCTTGAACTCCTGGGCTCAAACGATCCTCCTGCCTCAACCTTCCAATGCTGGGATTACAGGTGTGAGCTACCACTCTCAGCCTGAATACAACATTATAGTCAGATGTCATGTTATTTTTTTAACAGTGGGGCAAATACTTATGCTCTTCCTAGCTCCTTAAAACCTTCACAGTTGAAAAACTTATCCTTAAGTGGCTAATTTAAATGAAGAATAGATTTCCTTAGCAGTCTAAGTAATTTCAACTGCCTAGAAATATTTCCAAAGAATATTTTCCAACTATGACACCTACTTGAATATATGTGTGTTTTTATGCTGCTACTTTATCTACATCAACAGTCTTACTTTAGCAAATTATATCCACGCTTCCAAAAATTGTTATTAATCATAACGCTACCTTATTTCCTGAAAAAATAGATTAGGGGTTCAAAAATACCAATACATTATTAACAAGTTGTTATAATTTTGCATTTATTTTCATTTATAAATATCACATAAATATCACTGGCACGTATAATAGTAAATCATTAAACTAATTTCTAAATATTGATTTAAAAAGCTTTGAGCATGTTTCAAAAAAATTTAGTAAAAGTTTTTTTTCCCCCCAGATAATACACCTAATTATTTTCTTAATAATCAATACCTACCCAAGAGTTACTGATATTTGCACAGTTCTTGTACAAAATAGATCTGGCAGAAGAAGAACACAAATACTGGCAAATGCCACATCTCAAGTTATATTTTAAGAAACCATACAATCCATGATATTTCACAAAGTTGTTTATTCTTGTTACTAAAACTTGGACTCAGGTAATCTTGGTTATTCTGGAAAAAGCACCTTGTTTGCAGAGATCATTTAATCATCCTTTTCTACAATCACCTCTCCATGAAGCACCTTTCTTCTTTGACGTAACATATGAAAATACAGTTGTGGAAACACTTCATTGAAAAAGAAAAAGAAAAAGAAGCTATTGCTTTACAATTACTTATACTTGAATTAGTAAATGTGGCAATGTTAGAGAGTAAATACATCCCATACCACTGCTGTTCCCCGGATATTTACAGAGCTCAAGAGTGTAAGAGTGCAAATGGAGGCCCACATACCACATGCCTAAATATTCTAATGCTGTAACTGTTGGGGTTTTGTTTTTACTTTTGCTTTTCTTTCTTTCCTTTTTTTTTTTTTTCCCTGAGACAGAGTCTCACTCTATTGCCCCGGCTGGAGTGCAGTGGCATGAGCTCAGCTTACTGCAACCTCTGTTCCCCAGGTTCAAGCAATTCTCCTTCCTCCCAAGTAGCTGAAATTACAGGCATGCACCACCAACACACCTAATTTTTCTGTTTTTAGTAGAGATGGGATTTTACCAGGTTGGTCAGCCTGGTCTTGAACTCCTGGCCTCAAGTGATCCATCTGACTCGGCCTCCCAAAGTGCTGGGATTACAGGCATGAGCCACTGTGCCTGGCCTATTTTTGCTTGTTTTTAACAAACTTAAATGCCTTCATAAAATTACCTTCATAACAACTTAGAAGACCATGTTTGAATTTAGAATGCTTAAGTCTTTGGAATGCTGTGCCAGAACATTCCCGCACAGGGAAAACTGGCCCACCCAGCCTCCCGTTCTCCATTCTACTGGCTGTATCCTGTACTGCAACGGGTCTCCTGCACATGTGTGAGGATACCCGGGTGCAGACATCTAAGCTTCATCCATACCCCTCACCAACAGCTGCCCCCCGGCTATCCTGTTTTCTCAAGGGTGTGTATACTGGTACATAGTTAACCCTCAGGACAGTGGATCGAGGAAGAAGCCTGATTAGGGCCCAGATGCATGCTTATTGCCATCTGGGTAGCAAATTCCATGGTTTCAGGTTTCTGGAATGTGATCTAGAAGGCAGTGGGGTGCCGTGTGGAGTGACCAGAGAAGGGCTACAACAAGGTCCTCTTAACAGAGCCTAAAGCAGAAGCTCCTCCTGGCTAGGTGTAAGGGTATTTAGTCTATTATATAATAAACACATAAATACATATGTGATTAGGTCAGTTGGACAAATTGTCATCTGTCCAGTCAAATTTGAAGAATTATTTTGAACCAATTTGAACCAGTGTTTCAAACCGGTGTTTCATAGTATAAATGTTGGTGGATAAACAAATTAGTATCAGCTATAAACAATACCAGTGTAAAAATATTTCTGAATATGATGATCAGAATAATCAAACCAATGAACCTTATCACAAAACAAGCTTTGAATATCCTGCTTAGGCAACTTTGGGTAAAAATTTCTTTGTAAAACTTAGCTCAAACAGAGCAAAAATACACAATAGGTTTTATTTCTTTCTATTAGGTACTTCCTAAGAAAGGTTACCATCATATTATCTATACCTAGGGGGCTAAATTTATTCAGGTCATAATTACTTAAACTCACTGACCATTATTGTAAATACTTCCATAAAATTCTGAGTAGCTGAACAGAACATATGGGCTTGAGTTCAAACCCTGGCTTTATTCACCAGCTAGTGATTTTTTTTTTTTTTTTTTTGAGATGGAGTCTCACTCTGTCACCCAGGCTGTAGTGCAATGGTGCAATCTCGGCTCACCGAAACCTCTGCCTCCCCGGTTTAAGTGATTTTCCTGCGTCAGCCTCCTGAGTAGCTGGGACTACAGGTGCCCACTACCATATCCAGCTAATTTTTGTATTTTTAGTAGAGACAAGGTTTCACCATGTTGGCCAGGCTGGTCTCGAACTCCTGACCTCAAGTGATCCACCCACCTTGGCCTCCCAAAGCGCTGGGATTACAGGCATGAGCCACTACACCTGGCCGCAAGCTAGTGATTTTTAAGCAACTCACTTAACCTCTTTCATCTTAATGTAAATGAGAAATAATACTACTACTTTTGAGTACTAAGTATTCAAAAAGTACTTTTGATTAGCAAAGGATTTAATAAGCAAAGTAAAATTAATTGATTTATTACTAACATCAAGAATGCAGGGGGAGGAGGGAATTAAAAAAAAAAAAGAATGCAGTGGAAAATATGTCCTGAGGTGAGTGACCCTCTGGCCAGTGGGACTCAGTAGCTGGCAGCATGGTGAACTGGGAAGCTGCTACTGGTACAGGCCAGAGTCTCCATCTCCCAGGACAACTGAAAAAGGTGCTTCAGGCGCTCCATTTCCATGGAGATGCCTCAAAGGCCACGAGGAAGAGGAGAACCCACTGTTTGAACCTGTAACTGTCAGACACCTAAGCAAGCTCTGGCTCTGTTCAAGCCATACTACCTGCCATTGGGAAAAGAGAGGGATGTGATCCAAGAGTAGACATCCCCTCCCTAGCTCTCCTGAACTGGCTGGGGTAGAAAATCAGATACACAATCAGGCTGAAGTGGTAGAAGACAAGGGGAAAACACATCTTTCACCACTAAGTCAATTTTGACTTTGGGAAAGATACAAGTTAGAGACACCGGCCGGGGGCAGTGGCTCATGCCTGTAATCCCAGCACTTTGAGAGGCCAAGGTGGGCGGATCCCTTGAAGTCAGGAGTTTGAGACCAGCCTGGCCAATATGATGAAACCTCGTCTCTACTAAAAATACAACAATTAGGTGGGCATTGTGGCAGGCGCCTGTAATCCCATGAACCTGAGAGGCAGAGATTGCAGTGAGCTGAGATTGCACCACTGCACTCCAGCCTGGGCAAAACAGCAAGACTCCGTCTCAAAAAACAACAAAAAAAAAGCTGGAGACCTCAAGGGGCTGCCCAAGTTTTATGCTCATCTCCTTTAGATGAAATAATTTATATCACGTCAATGTAGATTTTAGAGGTATCAATGTTTGACCTAAAAATATATCACTATTAGCCCCGTTTTCTTTTTTTTTTATTTGAGACAGAATCTCGCTCTTGTTACCCAAGCTGGAGTGCAATGGTGCCATCTCAGTTCACTGCAACCTCTGCCTCTAGAGTTCAAATGATTCTCCTGCCTCAGCCTCCTGAGTAGCTGGGATTACAGGCATGCACCATCATGCCCAGTTAATTTTTGTATTTTAGTAGATAGGGTTTTGCTATGTTGGCCAGGCTGGTCTCAAACTCTTGACCTCAGGTGATCCACCCACCTCGGCCTCCCAAAGTGCTGGGATTATAGGCATGAGCCACTGAGCCTAGCCTCACTATTAGCACTTAAATGGAGCAAAGCCTCACCAATTCACTGCAACTACTGAAAGATGATGAGAAATTAGTAAAGAGGCTGACTTATTCAAAATCCTTTAAGAGTCTTTATTATTTGCAAGTACATAGAGCAACACAAATAAGACTCAAAACTACTCCTAGATGATTTTTCCAAGTATATGCTTAATGAATAGATAGAAATAATCTGACATTTTCTTGGATAGTTTATATTCAGACATATAATTCTAAATGCTTGTAAAAAGTACACTAATGCGGCCGGGCGCGGTGGCTCAACCCTGTAATCCCAGCACTTTGGGAGGCCGAGGCGGGTGGATCACGAGGTCAGGAGATCGAGACCATCCTGGCTAACATGGTGAAACCCCGTCTCTACTAAAAATACAAAAAACTAGCCGGGCGTGGTGGCGGGCGCCTGTAGTCCCAGCTACTCGGAGGCTGAGGCAGGAGAATGGCGTAAACCTGGGAGGCGGAGCTTGCA
>NC_037677.1:32051736-32090477 GCF_003255815.1 Theropithecus gelada | reverse complement strand
GCCTGTGGTCCCAGCTACTCGGGAGGCTGAGGCAGGAGAATGGCGGGAACCCGGGAGGCGGAGCTTGCAGTGAGCTGAGATCCGGCCACCGCACTCCAGCCTGGGCGACAGAGCCAGACTCAGTCTCAAAAAAAAAAAAAAAAAAAAAAAAAAAAAAAAAAAAAAAAAAAAACAAAAAAAAAACTGTTGCTTTAGGATATATTTGGAGCTCTTCAAATATAAATTTTATCCACATTCCAAACAATACAATTTTAAGTAAGTATGACTATTAAAAATATCTCTGCAACTTAAAGCTAAAAAAATAAAAAAAAAACCAATCGCATTGTATAAATGACATAAATTGTGGCTGCTAGATTGACTCTTAAAATAATTTACATCACAGACCAAAAAACACCATATTTTTGGCACTGCTTATTTAAGCTAATCCCAAAAATGTTTACTGTGCTTTCCAAAACAAAAATGAATGACCAATTCTGAGGTTAAGGATACTACAATAATTTGTCTTACATTTATTTCACTCAAAATATTTATTAATACAATTCCTCTCTGATCATTAAACTTTTAGAATACAAAGCGTAACTCGTATAATTATTATTTAATATTATTAAATAAATAATACAGTTAATATTATTATTAGTTGTATCAGCTAATATCTAAAGCAACAGCACTCTGGCATCATGGGGCTGAAACACAAATTTTAGTTCTCTGGCGTTAGCACATAAAATAAGCACGCACAGGACAATGAGAAACTAAATGGCAAGATATCGCCACCTGGCCCATTTAATGAAGTATGGCAAGTGGTCAAGAAGGCTGAATGTGTAGAAGGAATAACGAGTGATCTCTGTCACAGTCCACGCGACCAGAAAAAGCACCACACTCTCCTCATTCTGGATCTGCAGAATTACAGAGAAATCCAGTGTCATTCAACCTGGAACTTACTTTTCAATGAAGGTACTTACTTTACTTATGTATTGCCTTTTATTTATAATGGGATGTTAGGGTTACGCAGATGCAACACAGAAAACTTCATGCAGTCACCGTTAACATCATTAATTATAAACCTGGAACTTAAATATATCCTATGCACAGGAATAGTTGACCATAGACTGGTTTTTCTTCCCTCGTCCTTCACTTCAGGCAACAACGCTATCGTTGGAGGACAATGTTACCTTGTTGAAACCAAAATCTGACCCTCCTACTTCTCGTAATCATTGACTCACACCTGTTCTACTGTAAGACCAACGCTTGAATTACTCACTCATCTTTGGCCCTTTCACCACTATTTTAATTCACGGTTTTATCATCTCTCATCTGGACTACTGTAACTGTTTCCTAAATAGTCTTTCCTCTCTTTATTCTCCTCATGAATGCAACTTTTCTTTTAAAAAGAAGTCAAGGAAGCAAATAAATAAAAAACAAATTGGAATTAGCTAAGTCCTGTGATTTAAAAGTTTCACTGCTCCCATACTGCTTCACAGAATAGAAGGATGAGCCCTAATACCTGCACACCATATTCAAGATTCTTTACAATCCTTGCTCGGAAATCTCTCCAACTTCATCTACAATTATCAACCCTCCTATCTACTTCTCTCTCTGGTGACACTAGATTTCGTTATTTCCAGAATATGCTCTGAACTTGTGCAATTTAACACGTTATTCCCTCTCACTGGAATGTTACTCTCTTATTCCATAAAAAATCTTTTCCCATCTTTCAAGATTCAGCTAAAACATCTCGCCCTCTAGAAAACTGTCTCCAACCCTCTCCTCTCACCCTGAGCAGTTATTTATTTGCTCACCACCCCTTTTTTTTTTTTTTTTTTTTTTTTTTTTTTTTGAGACAGTCTTGCTCTGTCACCCAAGCTGGAATGCAGTGGTGCAATCTCGGTTCACTACAACCTCCGCCTCCCAGGTTCAAATGATTATTGCGCCTCAGCCTCCAGAGTAGCTGGGATTACATGCCTTGCTAGTTTTTGTATTTTTAGTAGAGACGGGGTCTCACTGTGTTGGCCAGGGTGGTCTCAAACTCCTGATCTCAAGTAATCTGCCTGCCTCAGCCTCCCAAAGTGCTGGGATTACAGGTATGAGCCACCATGCCCAGCCCAACACCCTTCTTCTACTTACTTTGTTCATATCTGTATTGTGGCATTTGCCAGTCTGTACTAAGAGTTGTCTGGCTAACTCTTCTACATGTCAGTGCTCAACATCTGTATCCCTCCTTAAGGGAAGCCTTCTTTCACTGCCTACGTCAGACGAAGTCCCTAGGTATACTGCAATGCATACCGAGCTCTTGCTTCAAAGCACTTAACACTTACATAATTAAATATTTGTTCAGCTTCTCTCCCAAGTTTAGGCTCCACCAGTGGGAACCATGTTTGTATTGTCAACAGCCATATCCCAGCACACTGTCAGGCACAGATGAGGTGCACTATTAGCATCTGTGCATGATTCCAAGTTAAGTGTCCCCCACTTCCCAACAGCCAGTACACTTGACAGCTGGGATTGCCTTGTTCTTTTTTTTTTTTTTTTTTTTTTTTTTTTTGAGACAGAGTCTTGCTCTGTCACCCAGGTTGGAGTGCAGTGACACTATCTCGGCTCACTGCAACCTCTGCCTCTTGAGTTCAAGAGATTCTCCTGCCTCAGCCTCCCGAGTAACTGGGACTACAGGTGTGCACCACCACCCCTGGCTAACTTTTGAATTTTTAGTAGAGACAGGGTTTCACCATGTTGACTAGGCTGGTCTTGAACTCCTGACCTCAAGTGATCCACCCGCCTCAGCCTCCCGAAGTGCTGGGATTACAGGTGTGAGCCACCACGCCCGGCCCACTTTATTCATTTCTGTAAATCCAGAAATTTGAACAGCACCAGGTGTACAGAATGCATTCAATAATATTGGTTGAATTAATTAAGGAGTGCTGAATAGGTACCAGTGGGAAACTACCGTCAGCAAAAAATAAATAGGAACATTAAGGCAGAGATCCTCTGGAGGATAAACGGGGCAGATGGGTCCTGTTTTCTTTTTGGAACTTGCGACTCTCAAGCTTCCCTTTACCTCCATCTCTCTCGTTAATGTCTAGTTAATGCTGTCTTTCTTCTCCTTCATTCTTCAGACTCATGGTGGTCCTAACTCAGCTATCATATTACCTCACTGCCTGGAAGAGTCTCTCTTCTCGTCTGTGAATGCTGCCCTCCTGCTTTTAAACGAGTAGGCAAAGTTGATTAATAGTTTGCCTCTCCCATGCCATGTGCTCGCTGCTGTCTGCACTACCTGCATGGCAGTTGCTGGTTAGGGAACAGGTAAATCATGCAAGTTGAGTGAAAGATACTAGTCACGAGAGATAAAGTATATAAAAGCAGGAGGTCAATGAGCTGTCCCCACACAGACAGGAGGCCAGTGAAGCTAAGAGGAACAGAGAAGAGGTCAGGTGTCAGTCCCCAATCTGAGATAAGAAAGGCATCTGAGAAATGGAAAGGAGGCCAGAGATCTGTCCTCGGGGAGACAGGAGGTTCTGAAGGCTGTCAAGAGGTCAGAAGGGTTCACATGGGAAATGTTCCTGTCATGGGTTTAATTTTTTTTTTTTTTTTTGAGATGGAGTCTCACTCTGTTGCCCAAACTGGAATGCAGTGGTGCGATCTCAGCTCACTGCACCCTCCACCTCCCGGGTTCAAGCAATTCTCCTGCCTCAGCCTCCTGAGTAGCTGGGATGACAGGCGCCCGCCACCACGTCTGGCTAATTTTTGTATTTTTAGTAGAGACGAGGTTTCACCATGTTGGCGAGGCTGGTCTCGAACTCCTGACCCTCAGGTGATTCATCCACCTCGGCCTCCCAAAGTGCTGGGATTACAGGCATGAGCCACCTCGCCCAGCCCTAACATGGGTTTAAAAATGCCCAGTATCTTGACATAGGAGCATGATGTCTATCTCGCCTAAAAGGTTTGAATATTAATTAGATTCAATAATTAGGTCTGTCTCCTGTCATGCCTCAGTAAAAATTGTTTATTTTTCCTTAAGCTCCTTAGCATTTTTTTGAAAATTATTTTTAATTGGAAATTAAAATTGCATATATTTATGGTGTACAACATGATGTTCTGAAATATGTACGCATTGTGAAATGGCTAAATCAAGCTGATGAACCTATGTATTACCATATATACTTATTTATTTGTGGTAAGACCCTATTGTCTTAGCAACTTTCAAATATACAATACATTGCTATTAACTATAGTCACTACATTGCATAATACATTTCTTGAACTTAATTCCTCCTAATTAAAATTTTTATCCTTTGACCCCTTCCAACTTTTAGTCTTTTCCATTTGTTCAGATCTACAGGACTGCATTTACTTTTTATGTCTGTTGCTATAATACTCAATGCTAAATGAGATATAATTTTTTTTTTTTTTTGAGATGGAGTCTCGCTCTGTCACCCAGGCTGGAGGTGCAGTGGCATAATCTCAGCTCACTGCAACCTCTGTCTCTCGGGTTCAAGCAATTCTCCTGCCTCAGCCTCCTGAGTAGCTGGGATTACAGGTGCTCGCCACCATGCCTGGCTAATTTTTGTATTTTTAGTAGGGACAGGGTTTCATCATGTTGGCCAGGCTGGTCTCAAACTCCTGACCTCAGGTGATCCACCTGCCTTGGCCTCCCAAAATGCTGGGATTACAGGTGTGAGCCATTGCCCCTGGCCAGAAATAATAAATTTTATACTGACAACTTTGATTACATAATCAAAGAGGACAACTTGGATTGAAAAGAAACTTCTACAGAAAAGAACATTTTCTGCCGCTTATTTGACAGAGTCTGAATACTAATTTCAAAAACTAGAAAATATCACACGAGAATATATTATGGATATAAGATGCCAATATTTGGTTTTGTTTGTGTTTCAAAGCCAATCTGCTAAGGCACTAAGTCAATGCACAATACCTAAAACTCAAACCCAACTCCTTGTTGTCCAATGCTTCCACTTCCTGAAATACACAAATGTCAATATTTTAGATTCCTATGAATGGAAAGCTTTCCTGCAGGCTCAAGCAGACAACATGTTTGTGTCACTTACTGGTTTTATACTGTGAGTAATGAGCCACACCATAAAGATTCTTGAACTCACTTGGACCCCAGTCACAAGCACAGAAGTAGGTACAATTCCTTAAAAAGAAAAACAAGTCAACTATTGCCCTAAAGGCAATTTAAAATAAAAGTATAAAATTGAAGCAAAAACTCACCAATTAAACAGTGAACTATCTGTAAGCAAATAGAAAAAAATCATTACGTCAATAATAGAAAACATTAAATAAACCACTGTCAACACTGGTATTAAGCAAATCCATAGGTGGTATGTAATCAGCAAAATCATATTGATTTTGCACAACAAAAAATATTCACATAAATATTACAGCAATAGAAAAACAGCATGATGGAAAACTTACCTCAAGCAAAGCAAATGTCTGGAAAAATTTAAGTGTCTTCTGAACACTTTTATATAAACCTCTGTGTGTTCCTTTTTCCATATAAAAACGTACCATGGCAATAGCTAGAACCAACCACCTAAAAAAAAAAAGTATTTTATAAAGTTCTTTCGAACTTAATACCACTGATCTATACATTTGTGTTTACAGCAGCATTATGGAAAATAGTGAAAAGGTGAAAGCAACCGAAGTGTCCATAAGTGAGTGAATGGATACTTGAAATGTGGTCTATACAGATGGGGCGCGGTAGCTCACATCTGTATCCCAGCACTTTGGGAGGCCGAGGCGGGTAGATCACTAGGTCAGGAGATCGAGATCATCCTGGCTAACAGGGTGAAACCCCGTCTCTACTAAAAATACAAAAAATTAGCCGGGTGTGGTGGCAGGCTCTTGAGTCCCAGCTACTCGGGAGGCTGAGGCAGGAGAATGGCGTGAACCCGGGAGGCGGAGTTTGCAGTGAGCTGAGATCGTGCCACTGCACTCCAACCTGGGCGACAGAGCGAGACTCCCTCTCAAAAAAAAAAAAAAAAAAAAAAAAGATAACGTGGTCTATACAGACAATAGAATATTAGCCTTAAAAAGGAAAAGAAATTCTGACATATCATGCAACATGGATAAACCTTGAAGACCTTATGCTATGTGAACTAAGCTAGGCACAAAAGGACTACTACTGTATGATCTTTTTTTCTTTAAAAAATTTCTTTGTTTGCATTATGTGTTGCTGTCATCTTTAACAAATTACTGATTGATTGAGACAGGATCTCACTCTGTCACGCTGGCTGAAGTGCAGTGACGCAATCATGGCTCACTGCTGCCTTGACGTCCAGGGCTCAAGCGATCCTCCCATCTCAGCCTTCCCCATAGCTGGTACTACAGGTGTGCGCCATCATATCCAACTAATTTTTGTATTTTTTGTAGATATGGGTTTTCGCCATGTTGCCCAGGCTGGTCTCAAACTCCTGAACTCAAGCGATCCATCCACCTCAGCCTCCCAAAGTGCTGGGATTACATGATGTGAGCCGCCATGCCTAGCGTGTATGATTTAATTTTTATGAGGTATGCCTAGGGTAGTCAAATTCATAGAGACAGCCCGGGCGCGGTGGCTCAAGCCTGTAATCCCAGCACTTTGGGAGGCCGAGACGGGCGGATCACGAGGTCAGGAGATCGAGACCATCCTGGCTGACACGGTGAAACCCCGTCTCTACTAAAAAATACAAAAAAACTAGCTGGGCGAGGTGGCGGGCGCCTGTAGTCCCAGCTACTCGGGAGGCTGAGGCAGGAGAATGGCATGAACCCGGGAGGCGGAGCTTGTAGTGAGCCAAGATCAGCCACTGCACTCCAGCCTGGGCGGCAGAGCGAGACTCTGTCTCAAAAAAAAAAAAAAAAAAAAAAATTCATAGAGACAGAAAGTAGGATAGTGGTGGCTAGGGGCTGGGGACAGATGGGGCAATGAGGAGTTAGTGTTCACTGGGTGCAGAGTTTCAGTTTTGCAAGATGAAAAGTTATGGAGACAGAAGGAAGTAATAGTTACACAAAAATGTGAATGTGCTTAATGCCACTGAACTTATACTTTAAAAAGGTTAAGTGGGCCGGGTGCAGCGGCTCACGCCTGGAATCCCAGCACTTTGGAAGGCAGAGGCAGGCGGATCACCCGAGGCCAGAAGTTCGAGACCAGTCTGGCCAACACGGTGAAACCCCGTCTCTACTAAAAATACAAAAATTAGCCAGACGTGGTGGCGCACGCCTGTAGTCCCAACTACTCGGGAGGCTGAGGCAGGAGAATCGCTCCAACCCGGGAGGCGGAGGTCGCAGTGAGCAGAGATCACACCACTGCACTCCAGCCTGGGTGACAGAGCAAGACTCCATCTCGGGACAAAAAAAAGTCATCAATTAATATTTACTTAATTTTCACTAAAACAACAACAACAATGACAACAATTGCCAAGCCACAGGTAGGAGATCAGCCATGGGCCTGCTTTCAGAAAGGTTGCTTAAAAAAAAAAAAAGGGACAGGCACAGTGGCTCACCCCTGTAATCCCAACACCTTGGAAGGTTGAGGTGGGTGGATCACCTGAGGTCAGGAGTTCGACACCAGCCTGGCCAACACAGCAAAACCCCGTCTCTATTAAAAATACAAAAATTAGCCAGGTGTGGTGGTGGGCACCTGTAGTCCCAGCTACTTGGGAGGCTGAGACAGGAGAATTGTTTGAACCCGTGAGGCGGAGGTTGCAGTGAGCTGAGATGGTGCCACTGCACTCTAGCCTGGGTGACAGAGTGAGACTCTGTTTCACACCAAAAAAAAAAAAAAAAAAGAAAGAAAAGAAAAAGAAAAAGAAAAAAAAGAAAAGAAAAAACAGCCTGGGCAACATGGCAAGATCCCGTCTCTACAAAAAAAATTTTAGAGGCATGGTGGCACATGCCTGTGGTTCCAGCTACTTGGAAGGCTGAGGTGGGAGAATCACTTGAGCACAGAGGCTCTGGTTGCAGTAAGCCATGTTTGTGCCACTGTAATCCAGCCTGTGCAACAGAGACCCTGTATTAAAAAAAAAAAAAAAAGAGAGAGAGAGAAAGAAAAAGAAATACTATATGCCCTCGCTATTAAACTTACGTTTGCATATAAATATAGCTTATGTTCTGTGAAGTAATGGTACTTTAAATGTAGGCTAGACTTGTAGAGACCAGCTGTCTCATACTACTTCTTACTCTTCCTGAAGTCATCAATAAGAAGTTATTTTTTTCCAGTTTCCCTTGCAATTACAAAAGCACGTTTAAGTAACTTACCTCATCTGTAGCTTTTTAAAAGCTCTAATAACTCACCCAGGGAAATGAGGAGCTACCCTAGTCTTTTTAGATAGTCTCCAAAGAGTCTAGTAAGTGGATTTATGAAATATAAAATTATCATGCAGTTTTAACTTTTTAAAACAAACAACACTCATACAGTGGACCAATGGCTTGAAAAGATCCCTGCAAAGAATCTACTAACTGAATCTGATGAAAATGCGTGCTCAAGAGAACAATAAGATGGCAGAATGACACTTCTATTCCTAGAACATAAGGTAAAAGCAGTGACTTGTTCATCAGATTGGCAAGAAGTCAAGTAAGTATCTGAAAGGAACACAAGGACCTTTGAAATGCAGACATATTCATGGTAATAACAATGACAATAATAAGTGTATTGTCAGAGTGCTTTCTATGTCCTAGACACTGTTTTCAATGCATAACATACTAACCGCAAATCCTCACAATAACCCTGTGAGGTTATTTTATTGAATATGAGGGTCTTCTATTATCCTATTGAATATGAAGGTCTTCTATTATCCTATTTCACTACTGAAAAATAGGCAGAGAGGGTCACACAGCCACCACTAAGCTCAGAGTATATGCTCTTAAGCCACTATGCTGTATCAGTCTGGCTCTAAGTATATACTGTGCCCTGAGATACCAGCTAATCATAGCAATTCACATTTACATTATATTTTTTGTGTTATATGGAGAGCCTATGCTCAAATATTTTGATAGTAGCATGCTATCCAAAAAGTTTGAAGGCCACTCTTTTAGATGAGAAAATCATCTTCCAGAGACATTGAGTTACTTACCTGAGTCTTAAGAGTAAGTTAATGATTGAGTCTGAAACAGAACCTGTGTAGTTTCTAGACTCCCTAGTCCTGACCCCTTTCCACTCTTTCCTAGCTTCACTGTGGCTATGACTGATGGATTCATCTCATGTGAGTGCCGACACTGAACTCAGTGCTGGACTGATCCTGTGGCACTAATTTGAATCATGCTTTAGGTACCTTCCACAACTAAAGTGTTATGATTTTATTATCTTCAATTCCAAGTCCCCGTATTTCTTCTAAGAAAACAAAAGGTTTATTAAGATATTTTCATTCACATTTTCCATACGCTTGTCTTTTTCAGGTGAATCCAAATCAGATGTCCACAAAAGATAAGTTTGAGAGGCAATTATTAACCTACCAATCAAAGGAGTCATTTGGACGGCAAGTTTTCTACATTTTTAAACAGCATTGTATAAAACTCCATGCATCGTTAACATTATAACAAGTTCTACTGTTGTTCCATAGGTGGCAGTATTGTACCACCTAGCACAGTATCATGATCATGCCACTCACTAAACTGTGGGAAATAAAAGAAATTAACAGACTCAGGGGTTTGAAAGGACCCATCAAACCATCTATTCTAACCTCTTGTCTGTTTTTCCATAAATAAGGCCAGGAGCCAATTGAATCAGGGTTCACTTCCTAAGCCCTCCATCACAAGGGGTGACAGTCAAAGTCTTCTAAGGGTCCTGTATTGAACTAGTTTTGAACTTCCTTCATCCATCTGCTTAGTAACTATAATAAAACAAACAGAAAATATTTCAAAAGCAATTGGAATTTCTGCAATTAGGATTTTTTTTTTTTTAGACAGATTCTCGCTGTGGCCCCCAGGCTGGAGTGAGTGGTGTGCCTGTGGCTCATGGCAGCCTTGGGTTCCCACGCTTCAGCAATCTTCCCACCTCAGCCTCCCGAATAGCTGGGACCATAGGGGTGTACCATCACATCTGGCTCATTATTGTTCTTGCTGTTGTGGGTTTTTTTTTTTTTTTTTTTTGGTAGAGATGGGGTCTCCCTACATTGCCTAGCCTAATCTTGAACTCCTGGGCTCAAGCCATCTGCCTGCCTCAGCCTCCCAAAGTAATGGGATTACAGGTGTGAGCCACTGCACCTGGCCAGACTCTCTCTTTTGTGATACTAGCAGTTACTGATGATCATTGCCTAGATCCATTATTTCAATAATTATTGAAAAACAATATTCTAGCTTGCTATTTCCTTTGTATACCTCCTTTAGCCATTTGGAGGCTTGTACCGAAGATAGTCTTCAACTTTCATACACTCCATACTTAACTTTTTTTTTTTTTTTGAGATGGAGTCTTGCTCTGTCACCCAGTCTGATGCAATTTCAGCTCACTGCAACCTCAACCTCCCAGGTTCAAGTGATTCTCATGCCTCAGCCTCCAGAGTGGCTGGGATTACAGGTACCTGACACCACACCCAGCTAATTTTTGTATTTTTAGTAGAGATGGGGTTTCAACATGTTGGCCAGGCTGGTCTCGAACTCCTGACCTCTAGTGATCTGCCTGCCTCAGCCTCCCAAAGTGCTGGGATTACAGGCATGAGCCACCATGTCTGGCCCATACTTTCATACATTGTTCACTGACACATCTAAACTGCCTTTTCTAGATAAAAGTTATACTTTCCTTTAGCCGCCAGTTTGTGAGTGCTTCCACTGATTGTACACCAGCACTCATGCCAATAATGAGTCAAGCTGAAAGATTCATAAAAGAAAAAACATCCGAGAAACTGATTTTCACTAAGATTAAGACACCTGCTCTTTGAAAGGCGCTGTTAAAAGAATAAAAAGTCAAGCCCAAACTGGAAGAAAATATTTGCAAATCATGTATCTGGTAAAGCACTTGTATCCAGATTGTATAAAGAACTTTCAAAACTCAGTAATAGGAAATCAAACAGCCCATTAAAGAAAAAAATGGGCAAAAGGTTTTCTTTTTTTCTTTTTTTCTTTTTTTTTTTTTTTTTTGAGACGGAGTCTCAGTCTGTTGCCCAGGCTGGAGTGCAGTGGCACGATCTTGGCTCACTGCAAGCTCCACCTCCGGGTTCACACCATTCTCTTGCCTCAGCCTCCAGAGTAGCTGAGACTATAGGCGCCTGCCACCACGCCCAGCTAATTTGTCCTGCTTTTAATAGAAACAGGGTTTCACGGTGTTAGCCAGGATGGTCTCGATCTCCTGACCTCGTGATCCACTCACCTCGGCTTCCTAAAGTGCTAGGATTACAGGCGTGAGCCACCATGCCCAGCTAAAAATGGGCAAAAGATTTGAACCAACACTATACCCAAGAAGATATACGATTGGCAAGTGAAGCACACGAAAAGATACTCAGTATCATTAGTTACTAGGGAAAACAAAATCAAAATCCCAAAGAGATAACACAATATACTTCTCAGAATGTCTAAAATTACAATGACTGACCACAGCAAGGGTTGGGAAGGATGTGCACCAATGGGAAGTCCTATTCATTGCCAGAGGGAAGATAAAAGGGTATAACCACTTTGGAAACCAGTTTGGCAGTTTCATAAGAAATTACACTTTGGCAGGCCAAGGCGGGTGGATCACTTGAGGTCAGGAGTTTGAGACCAGCCTGACCAAGCTGGTGAAACCCCGTCTTTACTAAAAATACAAGAAAATTAGCCAGGCGTGGTAGCGCAACACCTGTCATCCCAGCCACACAAGAAGCTGATGGGTGGATTGCTTGGGCCCAGGAGTTCAAGACCAGCCTGGGCAACATGGCAAAACCTTGTCTCTACAAAAAATTTTAAAAATAGCCATGTGGTGGCATGTGCCTGTAGTCCCAGCTGGTTGGGAGGCTGAGGTGGGAGGATCACTTGAGCCTGGGAGGCTGAGCAGTGAGCTGAGCTGGTGCTACTGCACTCCAGAGCCAGACTCTGTCTTAAAAAAAAAAAAAGACTATTTTAAATAAACCACTAGGAATAAAAATGAACATTTTAAACATCCACTGTGCAGCAGGCATCCTGCTAAGAACTTCATATCCATTATCTCTTTATTCCTTTATAAGCTAGCTAAGTAGTTGTGCTGTTCCAACTTTACAGATGAGAAAACTAAGAGTCAGAGAGGTTAAGTAGCTTATCTGAGGTTACCCAGCTACAAAGGAATGAGACACAACCTTTAAACCACACCTTTCTGTATTGTGTACAGACTAAAATCCAAACATGTTAGCAAAGCATCTAAGGCCCAGTGCAATGGCCCAAGCTACCTGTCCGTCTTCATTTCCCACTCTACACTTCAGGCCCTCTTCTTTTTTTATTTTGGAGACAGAGTCTCGCTCTGTCCCCAAGGCTGGAGTGCAGTGGCGTGCTCTCGGCTCACTGCAACCTCTGCCTCCCGGGTTCAAGCGATTCTCCTGCCTCAGCCTCCCGAGTAGCTGGGACTATGGGTGCATGCCACCATACCCAGCTACTTTTTTGTATTTTTAGTTGAGATGGGATTTCACTGTGTTAGCCAGGATGGTCTCGATCTCCTGACCTCGTGATCCACTCGCCTTGGCCTCAAGTGCTGGGATTACAGGCGTGAGCCACCGCACCCGGCCCAGGCCCTCTTCTTGATGCCGTAACAGATGTCTTGCAGTTTCAGATCTCTGTTCTCTAACTCATGCTGTTTCCCCGCTTATGCCTACTAAGTCCTTCACCGCTCAGTTTAAATGCTGTGATCTCTCACAGAAAACTTTCTGTAATTCTCCCTGTCCGTCCTCTGACACATCTGCTTAGCACTTATCTCATTATTTTAGTGCAATTGTTGTTTATACATTAATGCCCCAGGTTACCCTGCTTTAAGGACAAGGCCTAAAGTATTTGAAGGACAATGCATTTATATATACGGGCTCAAAAGTATTTGTCGGAAAGAAAGAGAGAGAGAGAGGGAGGGAGAGAAATGCCCACTTCCCTATTATGAGCAAGTGCCATAAAAATCCTTACATCTGGCCGGGCGCAGTGGCTCATGCCTGTAATCCCAGCACTTTGGGAGGCTGAGGTGGGCGGATGACGAGGTCAGGAGATTGACATCATGAGGTCAGGAGATTGAGACCATCCTGGCTAACACAGTGAAACCCCATTTCTACTAAAAAATACAAAAAAAAAAAATTAGCTGGGTGAAATTAGCTGGGTGTGGTGGTGGGCACCTGTAGTCCCAGCTACTCAGGAGGCTGAGGCAGGAGAATGGCATGAACCCGGGAGGCGGAGCTTGCAGTGAGCTGAGATTGTACCACTGCCCTCCAGCCTGGGTGACAGAGTGAGACTCCATCTCAAAAAAAAAAAAAAAAAAAAAATCCTTACATCTGCCAGGCATGGTAGTAGCACTCACCTGTAATCCCAACTACTCAGGAGGTGAACGCAGGAAGATCGCTTGAGCCAGGAGTTTGAGGCCAGCCTAGGCAACAAAGCTAGACCCCATCCCCCCAACAAAAAAAAACCCCAAAATCCCTACATCCTTTAAAGGTATAATTCTACTTCTGGGAATTTATTACACTAAGCCACTAATTGAACAGAAACAAATAAAAGTAAAATGTCAGGCCGGGCGCGGTGGCTCAAGCCTGTAATCCCAGCACTTTGGGAGGCCGAGACGGGCGGATCACGAGGTCAGGAGATCGAGACCATCCTGGCTAACACGGTGAAACCCCGTCTCTACTAAAAAAATACAAAAAACTAGCCGGGCGAGGTGGCGGGCGCCTGTAGTCCCAGCTACTCGGGAGGCTGAGGCAGGAGAATGGCGGGAACCCGGAAGGCGGAGCTTGCAGTGAGCTGAGACCCGGCCACAGCACTCCAGCCTGGGCGACAGAGCGAGACTCCGTCTCAAAAAAAAAAAAAAGTAAAATGTCATTAGGGGCATGATTTAATCCATTATTGTGTATTAATTCTATACACTCATATGTAACTATCAAAAAGTGTAATTATGAAAACCATATGGCCAGGCGCGGTGGCTCATGCTTGTAATCCCAGCACTTTGGGAGGCCGAGGTGGGCGGATCATGAGGTCAGGAGATCAAGACCATCCTGGCTAACATGGTGAAACCCCATCTCTACTAAAAATACAAAAAAAAAAAGCTGGGCGTGGTGGCAGGCGCCTGTAGTCCCAGGTACTCGGGAGGCTGAGGCAGGAGTATGGCATGAACCCCGGAGGCGGAGTTTGCATTGAGCCCAGATCGTGCCATTGCACCCCAGCCTGGACAACAGTGCGAAACTCCATCTCAAAAAAAAAAATGAAAGAAAAAGAAAGAAAACCATATGAAAACCTGACAGACTATTAAGTGAAAATGGAAAAATATACAATAAAGCAGATATTATAACAGTGCTGTAATACATTCACTCATTCATTCATTCAAATATGTATTGAGTACTTCATGGAGTTTACACTCTAATGGAGATGACAGACAATAAGCCCTGAGAATAAGTAAAATGTATTGTACAGTCATATGAAAGAAAGTGGGAGGGAGAAAAATAAACAGGCAAGGGAGATAAGGAGTATGTGTTTCACTATTCAACTTAAGATGGCCAGGTAAGGCCTCCTTGAGAATGTGGTTTTCAGTAAAAACTTGGAAGAGGTCAGATATTCATACGAATGATAAAAAGAAAATGAAAGTATGTGATAGGCTTATAAAATGATGAGTTGTTTTTTACATTTATGCACAATTTTATAAGATTTCTTAAATACAGTTCCCTTTGCAATTTGGGGTGTGTGTTTTGCTTTTGAGATGGGGTCTTGTTATGCGGCCCAGGCTGGTCTTAAACTACTGGGCTCAAGCAATCCTCCTACCTCAGTCTCCTGAGTAGCTGGGATTACAGGCGCATACCACTGTTCCCAGCTTGTTTTGAAAATTGTTACAAAAAAAAAAATAAACGTGCCAAAGTTGTGCTAAGAGAAATAAAACAAGTTAAATGAACAAAAAGAACCTCAACTAGTCCTCTGCTGTCCACCCCATGAAACATGTAAGTTCTTGTCCCAATTTCAACACTACAACTTCTTCAACCTTATTTACCACTATTTACCAACAGCATCCTCCAGTTCAATCAAGAGAATACATCAGGCTTGCATATCATGCCTATTTCCAGAATTTATATCACCTGAAATGTCTACTCTCTATGTATGCACATCTTATTCCTTCTTCAAATCTCAATGCCTCTAGAAAGCCTCCGAAGAGTCAGTTACAGAGATTATTCCATTTCATTATCCCTTATTTTGTAAATATGACAAGGAAACATCTCAATAGAGGCAGAGGGAGACAAGTTTAGAATAAGCCCTGATTTGCCGGGGAAGGGTCAGAGGGACAGAATGGAGAAAGCATTTAATTCTGCGCCAGGTAAGGCAGGAGACCGGGAAAACTTCAAAGAGGTCTATCTGATTAGAAGTCATGGGAATAATAGGAGAACATTATACAAAAGTGAAAAACCTGAGCAAAGAAGCAGAGTGCTGTGAAAATACATGATGCTTTGAGGGAAGAGTGAGTCAGAGATACCAAATTCAAGTTGACTGGAAAGGGGACTCGGGAGCAGATTGCAAAAAGCCTTGAATGGCAGACAGCCTGAATCCCTTATGTCAGGGTGGAGGTGGCAGAGAGTCACTGAAGTCTTTAAACTGGAGCTATGCATTGATGTTCATTTTTGAAATATAAGTTGGCTTTCAACAGAGAGAGTCAATTGAAGAGAGAAGGGACAGACACCCAGTTAACACAAGGCAGATATTTCAAAATGTTTACTGGCTAGGTGTGGTGGCTCACACCTGTAATCCCAGCACTTTGGGAAGCCGACGTGGGAGCATCACTTGAGAACATCCTGGGCAATATAGCGAAAACCTGTCTTTACAGAAATTATTATTATTATTTTATTTTTGTGTGTGAGACAGAGTCTCGCTCTGTCATCCAGACTGGAGTGCAGTAGCATTCTCTCTCAGCCTTCTGGGTTCAAGCGATTCTCGTGCCTCAGCCTCACAAGTAGCTGAGATTACAGTCGTGTGCCACCACGTCCGGCTAATTTTTGTATTTTTAATAGAGACGGGGTTTTGCCATGTTGGCCAGGCTGGTCTCGAACTCCTGGCCTCAAGCGATCCACCCGACTCAGTCTCCCAAAGTGCTGGGACTACAGACGTGAGCCACTGTGCCCAGCCTACTCTACAAAAATTATTTTTAATTAGCTGGGGATGGTGGTGTGCGCCTGTAGTCCCAGCTACTCAGGAGGTGAGCCGAGATCGCGCCACTGCACTCCAGCCTGGGCGACACAGCGAGACTCCGTCTCAAAAAATAAAATGAAAAATAAAAATAAAAATAAAAATACTAAATTTTTCCTAGCATTTACATAAGTTAATACTTCGAGTGATAATGGGAAAATAACTTTTTTAAAAGACAGTGCAATTAGAAATAGAAAAGCATTTTCTCAACAGATTTTGAGAAGCAGTTGACACAGAAGTCACTTTGACAGCTCTGCGAAGAGCGACAGTCATTGTGTAACCTTAACTTGCAAGTCATACTCAAAGCCAAAAATCAAGGTCCAGAGTATCAGCCACGGAGTCTGAGGCCATAAAGATGCTGGGCAGGAGCTCCAGGCTGAGATAAAGGGGTTGGTTATTTCAAAATCGTCCAAAGTGACAAGCTCTAAGACGTGCTGTGCTTTTAAAAAAAAAAAAAAAAAAAAGTCACGGTGAAATTAACAGGGGAGAAAACTCTGCCCAGTGATCGCAGCGTGAGGCTCCGCGCTCTGGAGACCATCGGGTGGCCAGGGCACGGCGCTCCTTCAACAGCAGCGAAGGCAGCGGCGCCCAGGCCGCAGCCGCCTCCCCCGCCGGCCGGCCCCGCATTCCTGCCCGGATCTATACTTAACCTCCGGCCAGCGCCCCGCCGTGCACCGTATTAGGCAATGCCCGGAGCGCAGGGCCCGGCCCCCCCCGCCCGCTCCATTCAACCCCGGCGGTGGCCGCGGCGACAGCTCCCTTCCCCCACGGCCGCTGCCCGCACCCCCCGCGTCCCTCATACCCCGGCCCGCGCCCCCTGAGCCCGGAACCTCCGCGGACCGCGGCGCGGGGTGGGCCTGAGGGCGCCCAGCGGCGCGCGTACCCCGCGGTCATGGCGATGTTGTAGAAGGTGAGCCAGGCGGTGGCCAAGAGCCCCAGGCGCCTCCGCTTGCCGGGGGCCTCCCGGTCCTCGCCGGCCTCCGAGGCGCCGCCGTTGGTGCCGTCCTCGTCGCTGGACGCCATGGTGGCCGCGCACCCGGGGGACGTGGGAGAGAGTAGCAGGAGCGTGGGAGGGGACCCTGCCCAGCGCGCAGCCCGAGCACCGCTGCCCAATGCCGCCGCCTCCGTCAGGCGCCCCATGTGCCACGCGCAGGGGGCTCGGCGGAGCCAGCCGCACCGCGAGGGGGAGGAGCGGACGCCCCCGGCCACTGCCCGCCACGCCCCCGCCCCGCCCCGCCCCTTGGGAGCGCGCGCGGCTTGGGGGCCAGAACGCCTGGCCCCGGCAATGGGGATCCAGAACCCGTGACCCCCGGCACGCTTTCCAGGCGGCGCTGTAGTTTCCGCTCCCGAGGAAAGTGCACCCGCCTCTCTAGCTGGGGGCCTCTTCATAGAGAGACGCCCAGACGCCTTGAGCCCTGGCGATGTGCGCCCTGCGAGTATTTAATGAGGACACAGGGAATGCACCTGAACTTGGCGTGGCTCTGCCCGCCTGGCCTTTTGTAAGGCAGTTTCTCAATGCGCAGGTAGGGAGCGGGATCTTCCCGCCGCTCATTCTTTTCTTTTTAGAGACGCGGTCTCAGTCTGTCTCCCAGGCTGGAGGGCAGTGACTCGAATATAGCTCACTGCAACTTCGTGGGCTCTAGCGATCTTCCCACCTCTGCCTCCCAAAGGTCTGTGATTACAAGCCTGAGCCACAGCGCTGGGTCAAACATTCATTCATTCTTAAGAGCTTCTGGGGAAGAAACGCCCATTTCGCCCTGTTTCCCGTTTACCAGGGAATCCAACAGGTAGTCCAACAGTTCTTCTAACAGTGAGAAGACCGTCCCACTTGCATGATTTATTTTTTTAGAGTCTGGAGTGCAGTGGTGTGATCTCGGCTCACTGCAACATCCGCCTCCCTGATTCAAGAGATTCTCCTGCCTCAGCCTCCCAAGTAGCTGGAACTACAGTCATGCACCACCACCCCCGGCTGATTTTTGTTATTTTTAGTAGAGACGGTTTCACCATGTTTGCCAGGCTGCTCCTGAACTCCTGGCCTCAAGTGATCCACCCGTCTTGGCTTCCCAAAGTGCTGGGATTACAGGCGTGAGCCACCTCTCCCGGCCCCACTTGTGTGAATTTTACCGGAGCGTGTGTGTGTGTCTGTGTGTGTGTGTGTGTCTACCAAGTATTAGGCCTCTGAGCCCAAGCTAAGCCATCATATCCCCTCTGACCGGCACCCACGTATACATCCAGATGGCCTGAAGTAACTGAAGAATCACAAAAGAAGTGAAAATGGCTGGTTTCTGCTTTAACTGATGACATGACCTTGTGAAATTCCTTCTCCTGGCTCAGAAGCTCCCCCACTGAGCACCTTGTGACCCCCACCCCTGCTGGCCAGAGAACAACCCCCTTTGACTGTAATTTTCCACTACCTACCCAAATCCTATAAAACGGCCCCACCCCTATCTCCCTTTGCTGACTCTCTTTTCAGACTCAGTCCGCCTGCACCCAGGCGAAATAAACATCCTTGTTGCTCACACAAAGCCTGTTTGATGGTCTCTTCACACGGACGCGCGTGACACCAAGTCCACGGGTTGAAAGGGCATTGAGGTCAATTCAGTGTAGAATGTTGGATGTCTTAGGGGAGCTGGAGGAAAGGACATGACAAGGCAAGGGCAGCAAAGAAGAAACATTTGTACAGATACAGGCAATCTAGCCACTGGGCCAACAGGAACTCTTTCCAGCAAGGAAGATAGAATCCCACTGTTTCCTACTTTCTCTCCTCTCAATCCCTATGCTTTCCCCTCTTAACTCTTTACTCTGTCCCCTCAAAGCATACAGTTAAGAAGTCAGGCTCCGGAGTCCAGTTACTGAAATACAACCCCCAAATTCCTGACTCCTCCCATTTTATTAGCTGTGTGAACTTGGACGATGTAACCTCTCCATGCCTCAGTTTCCTTAGTGGAAATAATTTTTTAAAATCGTGAGCCGAGATCGGCCATTGCACTCCAACCTGAATGACAGAGTGAGACTCTGTCTCAAAAAAACGGAAAGGAAGGCTGGGTGTGGTGGCTCACCCCTGTAATCCCAGCACTTTGGGAGGCCGAGGCAGGCGGATCACTTGAGGTTAGGAGTTTGAGGCCAGCCAGCCTAACATGGTGAAACCCATCTCTACTAAAAATACAAAAATTAGCGGGGCATGCTGGTTGGGCGCCTGTAATCCTAGCTACTCTGGAGGCTGAGGCAGGAGAATTGCTTGAACCCAGGAGGCACAGGTTGCAGTGAGCTGAGATCGCCCCATTGCACTCCAGCCTGGGTGATAGAGCAAGACTTCATCTCAAAAAAGAATAAAAATAAAATAAAGGGAAGAAAGAAGTAAAACTATTTGCAAATGAGAGCAATGTGTTTCCTAGAAAATCCTAGGAATCTCGAGGAATCCTAAAAAAAAAAAGCCTACTGGAACTAGTGAACTAGTGGCAGGATACAAGATCAACATAACAAAAATCAATGGTTTTTCTACATATGTACACAGAACAACTGGAAAATGAAATTTAAAATAAACCATACCACGTTAATCAGCATCCCAAAACATGAACTATATAGGGATAAATTTCACAAAATATGCGTGACACATATACGCTGAAAATTATAAATCACTGCTCAAAATTATAAATTGCTGCTGAGAGAAATGAAAGATCTAAATAAATAGCAGTTCCCTGTTCATGAATTGGAAGACTCCATACTGTTAAAATGTCAATTCTCTCGAAATCCCAGCAGACTTTTTTTTAACTTGACAAGCTAACTATAAAATTCATACAGAGGTGCATAGGAAGAAGAAAGTTGGAGCACACATACATCTAGTTTAAAGACTTACTATACCCCGGCCGGGCGCGGTGGCTCAAGCCTGTAATCCCAGCACTTTGGGAGGCCGAGACGGGCGGATCACGAGGTCAGGAGATCGAGACCATCCTGGCTAACACGGTGAAACCCCGTCTCTACTAAAAAATACAAAAAACTAGCCAGGCGCGGTGGCGGGCGCCTGTAGTCCCAACTACTCGGGAGGCTGAGGCAGGAGAATGGCGTGAACCCAGGAGGCGGAGCTTGCAGTGAGCTGAGATCCGGCCACTGCACTCCAGCCTGGGCGGCAGAGCGAGACTCCGTCTCAAAAAAAAAAAAAAAAAAAAAGACTTACTATAAAACTGGTTTTCAACACACTGTAGTATGCATAAGGTGAGACATACAGATCAGTGAAACAGAATCAAGTCCAGGTATAGACCTATATGTATATGGTCAATTGATTTTCATAAGAAGCTAAGGTAATTTCCGTGTGGAAAATATAATGTTTTCAATCAATGAAATGACTGGATACCCATATCAAAAAATAAATCTTGAACCTTACCTCACACCATAGACAAATATTAAGTTGAAATGAATGACAGACCTAATCATGAAGCTATAATTACATAATTTCTTTTTTTTTTTTTTTTTTTTTTTTTTTTTTTTGAGATGGAGTCTCGCTCTGTCGCCCAGGCTGGAGTGCAGTGGCCGGATCTCAGCTCACTGCAAGCTCCACCTCCCAGGTTTACGCCATTCTCCTGCCTCAGCCTCCCGAGTAGCTGGGACTACAGGCGCCCGCCACCTTGCCCGGCTAGTTTTTTGTATTTTTAGTAGAGACGGGGTTTCACCATGTTAGCCAGGATGGTCTCGATCTCCTGACCTTGTGATCCGCCCGTCTCGGCCTCCCAAAGTGCTGAGATTACAGGCTTGAGCCACCGCGCCCGGCCTAATTACATAATTTCTAAGAAAATAGAGAACAATCTTTTTGACTTTGGGGAAGGTGACGATTTTGGAGGAAAAAAAAAGCACTAATCCTAAAAAGGAAATAAAAGACAGATTGAACTTCATCAAAATGGGAAACATCTGTGTTTTCAAGACAACCTTAAAAAAGTGAAAATATTCACAACAGATGTCTCTAACAAGGAATTTGTATCTAGAACTATCGGGGGAACCAGCCCCCAATATTTCAGTGTAGGTTCTTTCTATTTTCCCTAAGTGTTGGCTGGTCTGAGAAATAAAGAAAAAGAGTACAAACAGAGGAATTTTACAGCTGGGCTCCAGCGGTAACACATATCGGTAGGTCCGTGATGTCCCCTGAGCTGCAAAATCAGCAAGTTTTTATTAGGGATTTTAAAAGGGGAGGGGGGTGTACAAACAGGGAGTAGGTCACAAAGATCACATGCTTCAAAGGGCAATAAAGATCACAAGGCAAGGGCAAAATGAGAATTACTGATGAGGGTCTATGTCCCGCTGTGCACGTATTGTCTTGATAAACCTCTTAACAGAAAACAGGGTTCGAGAGCAGAGAACCAGTCTGACCTCAATTTCACCAGGGTGGAAATTTTCCCCCACCCTAGTGAGCCTGAGAGTACTGCAGTAGACCAGGGCATATTTCAGTCCTTATCTCAACCGCATAAGACAGACACTTCCAGAGCGACTGTTTATAGACCTCCCCCCAGGAATGCATTCCTTCCCCAGGGTATTAATTATTAATATTCCTTGCTGGGAAAAGAATTCAGTGATATCTCTCCTACTTGCATGTCCATTTATAGGTTCTCTGCAAGAAGAAAAATATGGCTGTATTCTGCCTGACCTCGCAGGCAGTCAGACCTTATGGTTGTCGTTCCTTGTTCCCTGAAAATTACTGTTATTCTGTTCTTTTTTTTTTTTTTGAGACGGAGTCTTGCTCTGTTGCCCAGGCTGGAGTGCAGTGGCCGGATCTCAGCTCACTGCAAGCTCCGCCTCCCGGGTTCAGGCCATTCTCCTGCCTCAGCCTCCCGAGTAGCTGGGACTACAGGCGCCCGCCGCCTCACCCGGCTAGTTTTTTGTATTTTTTAGTAGACACGGGGTTTCACCGTTTTAGCCAGGATGGTCTCAATCTCCTGACCTTGTGATCCGCCCATCTCGGCCTCCCAAAGTGCTGGGATTACAGGCTTGAGCCACCGCGCCTGGCCTGTTATTCTGTTCTGTTTCAAGGTGCACTGATTTCATATTGTTCAAACACACATGTTTTACACTCAGTTTGTACAATAGTGGTCCTGAGGTGACATACATTCTCAGCTTATGAAGATAACGGGAATAAGAGATTAAAGTAAAGACAGGCATAAGAAATTATAAAAGTATTAATTTTGGGAACTGATAAATGTCCATGAAATCTTCACAATTTATGTTCTTCTGCTGTGGTTCCAGCCGGTCTCTCCATTTGGGGTCCCTAACTTCCTGCAACACAGAACATATAATGAAAGCTTACAACTTAACAAAACAATTCAATTTTTTGAAATGAGCAAAAGATTTGAATTCACACTTCAAAAAGATATAGAAATGACCAATAGCCGGCCGGGCACTGTGGCTCATGCCTGTAATCTCAGCACTTTGGGAGGCTGAGGCAGGCAGATCACCTGAGATCAGGAGTTTGAGACCACCTTGGCCAACATGGCAAAACCCCGTCTCTACTACAAATACAAAAATTAGCTGGGCGTGGTGGCATGCCCTTGTAATCTCAGCTACTTGGGAGTCTGAGGCAGGAGAATCACTTGAACTTGGGAGGCAGAGGTTGCAGTGAGCCGAGATGGCACCACAGCACTCCAGCCTGGGCTACAAGAGCGAAACTCCATCTCAAAAAAAAAAGTAAAAAAGAAATGGCCAATAGCACATGCAAAAGTGCTCAATCTTATTAGTCATTTGGGAAATGCAAATTAAACCCACAATGAGATAGCCCCACACAGCCACTCAAGTGGCTAATATATTAAAATGTTAGCAAGGACTGGCATTCTCATACAAGGTTGAAAAGAATACTGCTTTGGAAAATAATTTGGCAATTTCTTACATCAATATACACTTAGCATATGATCCAGTAATTTCACTCTTGGTATTTAACCAAGAGACATAAAAACATATGTCTACACTAAGTCTTGAAACCAAATGTTCATAGCAGCTTTAGTCGTAGTAACTCCAAACTGAAAATAACTCATGTGCCCATCAATGTGTGAATGAATAAACAGAGTGTAGTGTATTCATACAATGGAATAGTACTCAGCAATAAAAAGGAATATACTATTGTACATGTCACATGAATGAATCTCATTAACTTTGTGCTGAGCAAAAGAAGCCAGACACAAAATATTATATGGTATATGATTACTTTTATATAAAACTCTAGAAGAGCAAAATCCAATCTAAAGGGACAGAAAACAAAAAATGTTGTTTACTGAAGTTGGGGATGCCTGTAAGGAGAGAAGACTAAGAATAAATACAGAAAACCTTTTGCAGTAGTGTGAATGTTCACCATGTTGATCATGGTGGTTACACAGCTTTACATATTTGTTACAACTCATCATACTGGCCTGGTCCAGTGGCTCATGCCTGTAATACATGCATTTTGGAAGGCTGAGGCGGGCAGATCATCTGAAGTCAAGAGTTCGAGACCAGTGTGGCCAACATGGTGAAACACTGTCTCTACTAAAAGTACAAAAATTAGCCAGGCGTGGTGGTGCATGCCTGTAGTCCCAGCTACTCGGGAGACTGAGGGATGAGAATCACTTGAACCTGCAGGTGGAGATTGCAGTGAGCCGAGATCATGCCACTGAACTCTAGTCTGGGCAACAGAGACTCAATCTTGAAAAAAAAAAAAAGATCATACTGAACACATAAAGTAGATGCAATTCTTTGAATATAAATTATTAGAATTGATTTATAAATGCCATGAACAGTATATATTTTAACATGTAAAATTTATAATATTGATACGTTTAACATGAAACCCAAATATTGTGGCAGAAAGCCTTTGTATTTTGCAGTTAATAGTTTCCCTACCAAATATTCCTCTAAAGCATCGAATCTGCCAAAAGATATAACTCATTTTCACAACAGTTATGCATGGTACAAAGTTCAATATAATAACACTTTGAAAAATAAACTTTTAAATGCTCTAGCAATAAATAATATTTCAACAGATTTGTAAAATCGTCCCTATAAAATGTGAATTTACCATGTACTATGTAGAAATAGGTGATACAAAATTGGATGAAACATGGAGCCTGTTTTCATGAAGGTAACAATGTTATATAATGGATAAGAAAATCATACACATTAATGTATTCCAAGATATGTTATTAACATGCCACCTCTCATGTGCCAGACACTTCAGCTGATTTAATCCACACAATATTTTCAGGTAGGTATTACTATCCACATTTTACAAATGAGCTTATTGAAGCCTGGAGAAGTTAAGAAACTTGCCCAAGCTTGCCAGCCAATGGGCAGTGATTTTGAAGGACCACTGGCTCCAAAGCCCATGTTCTATTATGAATTGCAGAGTATAATAAATTTGAAAACAGAGTTACAAAGTGCTTTGGGAGCTAAAGAGCTGTCGAAAAATGTAACTTGTTTGGAGAATCAGAAAATGACTCATGCAAGAAATCACTTTTAAATACTTAAAGTGAGTATGATTTCAACAAATCACAGAGAGTATTGCAGACTGAGAGTTGATCATAAACACGGGGACAGGAAAAACAAACAAGTTTGAGGAGAAGTGAGTTGTGCAGATTAACGAAATGTTAGCGGTATTAGGGGAGAAGGATAAAATAGATACACACTAAGAACCACTCTATTTTAAAAGGCAGTATGAGTTTCTAAAGATTTTCAGTATGAAAACCATAGAGAAGAAACACTGTTCTCAAAGATTAATTTGGACCGGGTGCTGTGGCTCCCCCCTATAATCTCAGCACTTTGGGAGGCTGAGGCGGGCAGATCACCTGAGGTCAGGGGTTCAAGACCAGCCTGGCCAATATGGGAAACTCCATCTCTGCTAAAAATACAAAAATTAGTGAGGTGTGATGGCGCGCACCTATAATCCCAGCTACACAGGAGGCTGAGGTGGGAGAATTGCTTGAATATAGGAGAGGGAGTTTGCAGTGAGTGGAGATAGCAGCACTGCACTCCAGCCTGGGTGACAGAGTGAGACTCCGTCCCAAAAGAAAACAATTAATTTTGCAGCAATATATCAAATACATTGGTATGAGGGGATGCAAGAAATGAGAGCTGTAGTCTAGATGAGTAAGAAAGACCAGAACTGGGTTGGTGGCAATAGTCGTTGAAAAGTGGATGGTGAAGAGAACTTCAGTTTCATCTGAAGAGGAGGATGAATAAGGAGATATCTTAAAAAATAAAATAAAATTAGCTTTTGGGGTACAAGTGGTTTCTGGTTATGTGAATGAAGTGTATAGTGGTGAAGTCTGAGATTAAGTCACCTGTCACCTGAGTAGTATATGTTGTACCCAGTATGTACTTTTGCTATCCCTCAACGCCCTCCCGCCCTCCCTGCTTCTGAGTCTCCAGTGTTCACTACACCACTCTGTGTGCCTTTGCATAGCCATAGCTTAGCTCCCAATGATAAGTGAGAATATATGGTACTTGGTTTACCATTCCTGAGTTGCTTCACTTAGAATAATGTCCTCCAGCTCCATTCAAGTTCCTGCAAAAGAGATGAATAAGGAGATATCTTGAGATAACAAGATAATCAAAATAAGGTTTTTATTTGTTGTTTTTTATTTGCCAAAGGTGTCATGAAAGAGGGAGAGATTGATCACCTATTTGGGATGGGCTATGTAATGAAGCAAGATGTCTGACAGTGGAAAGATGAGGTAAGAAGATGGATGAAAAGATTAGGTCTTTTTTTTTTTTTTTTACATGAAGTATTGCTCTGTCTCCAAGGGTGGAGTGCAGTGGCACGATCTCGGCTCACTGCAATATCCGCCTCCCGGGGTCCAGTGATTCTCCCGATTAGCTGGGATTACAGGTGCCCGCCACCATGCCCAGCTAATTTTTGTATTTTTAGTAGAGATGGGTTTTTGCCATGATGGCCAGACTGGTCTGAAATGCCTGATCTCAGGTGATCCACCTGCCTTGACCTCCCAAAGTGTTGGGATTACACGCATGAGCCACCATGCCCTGCTGGATTAGATTTCAAAAAGAGAAAAAAAAAATCCTTCTTTCTCAGACAGGAATAAAGAAAATGGAGATACAGATATTTTGAGGTAGGGAAAGGAAAGTTGAGGTAGGTAGCTCCACTGAGAATGAGGTGTCCTGAGGGCAAATAAGGTTTGGAATGGCACCTTATATATAACTTTATTTTCTTCTCAAAACATCATATTATTTTTCCCAGTCTAAGGAATAGCCCTTGCCTTTAGAATAAAGGCATTTAGAGCTCTCTATTATAACCTGAGCCCACAGGGACGAATGGAATATTACCTACTAGTCCATGCCATAAAAATCCTCTGATCCAGCAAGACAGGTCTCTTCCCTGTCCAAAAAGTGACCTAGACAGACTTTAATCCAAATATCCTTTCTGTTCACCCTCCCCAACCTGTGGTTTTCCCTTCCCAACTGCTCCCCAAGCTACTGTTTTCCCTTATACAAACAAGAATGCTTTGAAAATCTCATTCATTCTTCAAAGACGTTTTCAACTCCAATTCTTTTAAGTGTCTTTCCCTGACCACTTCAATGTACATTAAATTCTCCAATAGTTTGTAGTGACAAGGTGTCATTTCTTTTGGCATTTAATTATATATCATTTTCTGCTTTTCCAATAGTTTGTAGTGACACAAATAGTTTGTAGTGATACCAATCGTTTGTAGTGATAATGTGTCGTTTCTTTTGGCATTTAACTGTATATCATTTTCTACTTTTCCTTAATTTACACTTGGGTATGTTTTGTCTATGAAGAAGAAATGCATATGAGAGATCACAAACTATATTTTTAAAAATCATTCTCAAAAACCCATTAGTGTTTTGCAATTTTGAACAGCTTTGTGGAGTTATAAATGACATACAGCAAACTGCATATATTTAAAGTATACCATTTAATAAGTTTTAACAAATGTGTCCTCTGTGAAACTTTCACCACAATCAATACAGAGGACAGACCAGGCGCGGTGGCTCATGCCTGTAATCCCAGCACTTTGGGAGCCGAGGCAGGCGGATCACAAGGTCAGGAGATGGAGACCACCCTGGCCAACATGGTGAAACCCCGTCTCCACTAAAAATACAAAAATTAGCTGGGCATGGTGGTGCACGCCTGTAGTCCCAGCTACTTGGCAGGCTGAGACAGGAGAATCCCTTGAACCGGGGAGGTGGAGGTTGCAGTGAGCTGAGATCGTAACATTGCACTCCAGCCTGGGGACAGAGCCAGACTCCATTTCAAAAAAAAAAAAAACAACAGAGAACATATCCATCACCTGGAAAACTGTCCTCTTGCCCTTTTGTAATCCCCACCTCCTCCCCTGCAACCACTCATCTGCTTTCTATCACTGCAGAGTGGTTTGCATTTGCAAGAAGGTTGTATAAATAGAATCATACGTGACGTACTCTTTGTTGACTTTGTTTTTGTGTTCACTCTGGGTAATTATTTTGAGCTGGTCCATGGTTGGCCCATGGCCATGTTATCTATGTAGTCCATAGAGTCTTGCACTTAGAAGGGCTCCCTGCTTGTTTGGGCCGGGCACAGTGGCTCACGACTGTAATTCCAGCACTTTGGAAGGCCGAGGCGGGAAGATCACGAGGAGATCGAGACCATCCTGGCTAACACGAAGAAACCCCCTCTCTACTAAAAATACAAAAAATTAGCCGGGTGTGGTGGCACACGCCTGTAGTCCCAGCTACTCAGGAGGCTGAGGCAGGAGAATCGCTTGAACCCAGGAGGCGGAGCTTGCAGTGAGCCAAGATCGCACCACTGCACTCCAGCCTGGGCGACAGAGTGAGACTCCATCTCAGGGAAAAAAAGAAAAAAAGAAAAAGAAAGGCTCCGTGGTTGTTTGAACGCTCCACTGTCATTGTTTTTTAAGTTCTTAATACTTTGTGAACAAGAAGACCTACATTTTCCTTTTGCACTGGGCCCCACAAATTATGTTGCTGGTCCTGAAATATTCATCCATATGTGTATATAGATTAACCATTTATTTTGTTTTATTGCTGAGCAGTTATTCCATCGTATGGATATACTACAATTTGTTTATCCATTCATTCACTAAAAGCATTTGGGTTTTTTCCCAGTTACAAATAAAGGATCCATGAACGTTTGTGCACAAGCCTATATAAAGACATGCATTTGAGCTGGGCATAGTGGCTCATGCATATAATCCCAGCACTTTGAGAGGCCAAGGTTAGAGGATAGCTTGAGGCCAGGAATTTGAGACCAAGCTGGGGAGCATAGCAATACCCTGTCTTGAAAAAAAAAAAGATTTACCTTCATTTCTTTTAGGTAAATACTGAAACGCAGAATGACTGAGTAACATAGTAAGTGTATGTCTAACTTTTTAAGAAACCACACTGTTTTCTTTTTTCTTTTCTTTTCTTTTTTTTTTTTTTGAGACTGAGTCTCTCTCTGTGGCCCACGCTGGAGTGCAGTGGCGCGATCTCGGCTCACTGCAAGCTCCGCCTCCTGGGTTCACGTGATTCTCCTGCCTCAGCCTCCTGAGTAGCTGGTACTACAGGTGCCCGCCACCACGCCCAGCTAATTTTTTGTATTTTTAGTAGAGATGGGGTTTCACTGTGTTAGCCAGGATGGTCTGGATCTCCTGACCTCGTGATCCACCCACCTCGGCCTCCCAAAGTGCTGGGATTACAGGCATGAGCCACCGGGCCCGGACTGTTTTCTAATTTTTAAAAGAGATTCACAAATTTTTTACTTTATGCACAAAGAGTTAGCATGGTTTCTTTCATGGGATGAAGTACCAGGATAATCCATTCAAGGAAGTTCACTTAGTCCAACTTAATGAAACCTATATCCTTTGCATACTGGGGAACATATTGAGGCTGTATTTTTGGATCACATCATACTGGTTTGAGCAAGAACCCTGGCCAATTTCGTAGGTGGCTCTAGTATAGCTGCTGGAGACTCATCTTGCATTACGAGTAAGAGGTGAAACAGCCAGCACGTACATGCACTTTTCAAATTTTTCCAGTTTTTCTAAAGTGGTTGCACCATTTTACATTCCCATCAGCCATGCAGGAGAATTTCAGTTGCTCCACA
This sequence comes from Theropithecus gelada, assembly GCF_003255815.1. Taxonomy (NCBI): domain Eukaryota; kingdom Metazoa; phylum Chordata; class Mammalia; order Primates; family Cercopithecidae; genus Theropithecus; species Theropithecus gelada. The sequence goes on along the minus strand of NC_037677.1, from coordinate 32,061,139 downwards.
TCCTAGCCAACACTTGGTGTAGTCAGTCTTCAAAATTTTAGACATTCTAATAGATGTATTATTTCACTGTGGTTTTAATTTTCACTTCCCTAATGACTAATTATGCTGTTGCTTTTCATGTGCTTATTTGTCAGTTGTATATTTTCCTTGGTATAGTTACTGTTCAAATCTGTTGACCAATTTTTTTTTCTTTCTTTTCTTTTTTTTTTTTTTTTTTTTGAGACAGGGTCTCACTTTGTCACCCAGGCTAGAGTGCAGTGGCATGATCTCAGCTCTACCTCCCAGGTTCAAGTAATTCTCGTATCTCAGCCTCCCAAGTAGCTGGGATTACAGGTGCAAGCCACCATACCCAGGTAATTTTTTTTTTTCTTTTTTTGAGACAGTATCCCTCTGTTGCCCAGGCTGGAGTGCAGTGGCATGGTCTCAGCTCACTGCAACCTCTGCCTCCCGGGTTCAAGTGATTCTGTCTCAGCCTCCCAAGTAGCTGGGATTACAGGTGCCTGCCACCACGCCCGGCTAATTTTTTTGTATTTTTAGTAGAGATGGGGTTTCGCCATGTTGGCCAGGCTGGTCTCGTACTCCTGACCTCGTGATCCGCCCACCTCAGCCTCCCAAAGCACTGGGATTACAGGAGTGAGCCACTACACTTGGCCTGTTGCTGAATTTTGTGGCGGATTAATTGCTTTCTTTAATTATTAAGTTTTGAGGCTACTATATATTTTATAGGTAAAAATCCTGTATCAGATATATGACTTGCAAATATTTTTTCACAGTTCATGGGATAATTTTTATTTATTTATTTATTTAGAGACAGAGTCTCACTGTGTTGCCCAGGTCAGTTTGAATTCCTGAGCTCAAGCAATCCTCCCACTAAAGTGCTGGGATTCCAGGCATGAGCCAGTGGGAGAATTTTCTTGACAGTACCTTTCAAAGGGCAGAAGTTATTAATTTTGATGAAGTTCTGTTTATCAAGTTTTTTCTTTGAAGGATTGAGTTTTTAGTGTTATATCTAGGAAAGTATGGCCTAACCCAAGGTAATAAAGGTTTTGTTCTATTTTCTTCTGGAAATTTCATATTTGAGGTTTTATATTTGGGTCGATGATCCATTTTGAGTTAATTTTTGTATATGATACGAGGTATGAAATGAGGTTCATATTTTTGCTTATGAATATCTAAGTGTTCCAGGGCCATTTGTTGAAAACCTATCTTTTCTCTGCTGAATTGCTTCTGTACGTTGTCAAAAATCAGTTGTCCATTTATGTATGAATATATTTCTGTTGGGTCTATTCTGTTCCACTGATCTTCTTTTTTTATTTTTTATTTTTTATTTTTTTTTGAGATGGAGTCTCGCTCTGTCGCCCAGGCTGGAGTGCATGGCGCGATCTCGGCTCACTGCAAGCTCCGCCTCCCAGGTTCATGCCGTTCTCCTGCCTCAGCCTCCCGAGTAGCTGGGACTACAGTCGCCTGCCACCACGCCCGGCTAACTTTTTGTATTTTTAGTAGAAACGGGGTTTCACCCTGTTAGCCAGGATGGTCTCAATCTCCTGACCTCGTGATCCACCCGCCTCGGCCTCCCAAAGTGCTGGGATCACAGGTGTGAACCACCGTGCCCAGCCTTGTTCTATTGATCTTCTTGTCTGTCTTTATGCCAGTTCCATATTATCTTCATTACCATAGCTTTATAATAAATCTTGAAAGCAAGTTATGATTTGTGTTTGTGACAGCGACAGTGTTAATGATGTTAGTAATCTGTAATGTGTATGTTCTTAGCACATCATGATAGAATTTCACTAGGCATGGTGTGGTTACTTCAACAGGATGAGAGCAATGATACCACTAGAGAGAAGTGATATCATTAATTTTAGAGGAAAAAAAACACTTTAAAATTTCACCAGTTTTTCTATTTGTAGGTATCACAATGGGAAGGAATGTCAGGATGAAAGCTGGTGCATTCAGGAGAACACTTGTGAAATGTAGCAGAAGGCCAGGCGTGGTGGCTCACGCCTGTAATCCCAGCACTTTGGGAGGCCGAGGTGGGCCGATCATTTGAGGTCAGGAGTTCGAGCACAGCGTGGCCAATATGGTGAAACCCCATCTCTACTAAAAATACAAAAATTAGCTGGGTGTGGTGGTAGGTGCCGGTAGTCTCAGCTGCTCAGGAGGCTGAGGCAGGAGAATTGCTTGAAATCGGGAGGCAGAGAATGCAGTGAGCCGAGATTGCGCTACTGCACTCCAGCCTAGGCAACAGAGCAAGACTGAGTCTCAAAAAAAAAAAAAAAAAAAAAGTGTAGCAGAAGTGAGCTGTAGTGGAAACAAACACAAAGAAACACAAAGAAAGGGAATGAGAACTGAAACATGAAGAGCAAGAAACCTCTGGACACAGAGGACTGATCTGGGAAATGATAAGTTGAGCATTGTGGTTTGGAAGGAATATTGGAATTCGTTTAACTCAATCTCCTTATTTTTTTATTGATGTGAAAACTGAGACAGAAGGAAGTTCCTTTAGAGTTTATCTATAATATCCTTTTTTTTTTTTTTTTTTTTTTTTTTTCTGAGACGGAGTCTCGCTCTGTCGCCCAGGCTGGAGTGCAGTGGCCGGATCTCAGCTCACTACAAGCTCCGCCTCCCGGGTTCACGCCATTCTCCTGCCTCAGCCTCCCGAGTAGCTGGGACTACAGGCGCCCGCCACCTCGCCCGGCTAGTTTTTTGTATTTTATAGTAGAGACGGGGTTTCACCGGGTTAACCAGGATGGTCTCGATCTCATGACCTTGTGATCCACCCGTCTCGGCCTCCCAAAGTGCTGGGATTACAGGCTTGAGCCACCGCGCCCGGCCTATAATATCCTTTAGAAAAGAATCAATCATGCAAGTTTGGTTCTAGGCTGACAGTTGAAAGTCAGGACTTTGTAAGTAAAATCCTTCTGTTCCGTAGGTATATTATTGTAAATAAGAGCTTCATTCTTAAAGAACAATTTCATACCTTACAAAATTGATCATGAAAATAAAACAAAACTTACACATATGCGGTCATGAATATTAATTATGTAAGACTAAAAACAATATAAAAAGTAGTATTTTAAATGCTCCTTTGGTGAATATTTTCTACATTGGTACAGATATAGTCCAGGGAATTTTAGAATGAAAATACCTTTTTTCCTTTTGTAAATACGTAAATTTCATTTTGTAAATATGTATATGCATATAGAGTGAGCATATGCATTTTGCATTGTGCTAAACGTTGACGTGCCTTCAAAACTGGAGTCATCTATTCTGAAAAAAATCTTTGAATGGTAAACAATGGGAAGGAATAGATTCCTTTGTGAGGTCCTCAGTTTCAAAGACCCTTTGGATGTATTAGCTGCTGAGTCAGCAGAATCAGCATCAACCCAGACCAGCTGGTAAGTGTTGCTAATCTAGTTACCTGGTCTGTGGTAGTTACTAGGTGTTCAAAGAAAAGGACCTGATCTTTATAATAGTAAAAGACAAAAGTGGAAGAAGTCATAAATTGAATTATGATGAATTGGATGAGTTTATATCATACTATCATTTGTTATGAAAAGGTTATTTATGGACCCTGGCATTATACAGATTGGTTCAAACTTCTCCAAATAAAAGACGTCAAACTATGACAGAGCAGCTGTTCCAGAATATCCATTAGCAGCAAAAGAGCAACAGGGGTGGGGACAGGCCTGCGTCTAGTTGCTGGGTAAGGGTCTGAGTGAGGTTGTGGTTTTCTAACATTTTCGCTTTTTTGAAACTATACTTTCTCTCATATTTTTAAGTGACCTACAGTTTTTTTGGGGGGGGATGAAGTCTCGCTGTTGTCCCCCAGGCTGGAGTGCAGTGGCACGATCTCAGCTCATTGCAACATCTGCCTCCCAGGTTGAAGCGATTCTCCTGCCTCAGCCTCCCGAGTAGCTGAGATTACAGGTGTGTACCACCACACCCTGCTAATATTTGTGTTTTAAGTAGAGATGGGGTTTCACTGTATTGGCCAGGCTGGTCTCGAATTCCTGACCTCAGGTGATCTGCCCACCTTGGCCTCCCAAAGTGCTGGGATTACAGGCATGAGCCACCGTGCCCAGCCAGTTTTTTTTTTTTTTAATCTTAACTCTAAACAGTTGCAAAGGATGTAATTTCTGGTGACTTTTAACAGCCTTATTTAGGTGTAACTCAAATACAGTATCTGTGCATATTTAAAATTTGTGATTTAATAAATATTGGCATATATACCAATATATATTAAAAATTATAGTAATGAAAGCATTACTACAGTCTAAATAATGAAGATAGAGCGTCACCCCTTCCCACCCTTTCGCCCTCCCCAAAATACCCTATCTCTTTTAAAAATTTCCAGTGAAGCCATCTAGGCCTGGTGTTAACTTTGTTGAAAATTTTCAACATGAAATTCAAATAGAGATTTTCACATTAAATATTTCTTGGGGTGGGCATGGTGGCTCACACCCATAATCCCAGGACTCTGGGAGGCCAAGGAAAGAGAATTGTTTGAGACCAGGAGTTTGAGACCTGCCTGGGCATCATGGCGAGACCCCATCTCTACAAAACAAAAAAAGATACAAATAAATAAATATTTCTTCAGTGAGCTTTATTAGTTTGTGCCACTGAAGGGATTTGCCATTTCCTCCGTGTTGTCCAGTTTATGGGCATAAAGTTGGTCATAGTATTTTATTATTATCCTGTTAACATCTTTAGCATCTGTAGTGATGTCAGTTCTCTCATTTTGGAAGTTGTTAGTTTGTGACTTTTCTTTTTTCCTCCTAATTAGTCTGGTTATAGTTTTATCAATTTTATTAACCTTCTCAAAAAACTGGCTTTAATTTCTTTTGTTTTCTCTATTTGTGTCTTGTTTCTCATTGATTTCCATTCTGATGTTTACTAGTGCCTTTCTTCTGTGTACTTTGGGTTTCATTTGCTACTTTTTCTAGTTTTTTTTTTTTTTTTTTTTTGAGATGGAGTCTCGCTGTGTCTCCCAGGCTGGAGTGCAGTGGCCTGATCTGGGCTCACTGCAAGCTCCGCCTCCCGGGTTCACGCCATTCTCCCACCTCAGCCTCCCAAGTAGCTGGGACTACAGGCGCCCGCCACCACGCCCAGCTACTTTTTTGTATGTTTAGTAGAGACAGGGTTTCACCATGTTAGCCAGGATAGTCTCGATCTCCTGACCTCGTGATCCACCCGCCTCGGCCTTCCAAAGTGCTGGGATTACAGGCTTGAGCCACCGCGCCCGGCCTTTTTCTAGTTTTTTAAGGTAAAAGCGGAGATCATTGATTTGAGACTTTTCTTCTTTTCTAACATAAGTGTTATATTATACTATAAATATCTCTGTAAATACTGCTTTAATTGCTGTCCACAAATTTTTATATGCTCTGTTTTCATTTTTATTCTATTTAAAATACTTTTCAATTTTCATTTTTATTTCTCTTTGACCCTGGGTTAGCAAATTAGTTGTTATTTAGTTTCCAAATGTTAATTAATATGTTAATTCATTTCCCAATATTTGGGGACTTTCGACTAGCCTTTTGCTACATACTTTTAATTTAACTCTTTTTAGTCAGAGAATATACTTTGTATGACTTGAATGTTTTTAGATTTATTGAGATTTGTTTTATATCCCAGAATATGATCTGTCTTGATAAATAACTCATGTACACTGGAAAATAATGTACATTCAGCCTTTATTGGATGTAGTATTCTATCAAGTTCAATTAAACCAAGTTTGTTGTTAGTACTGTTCAAATCTCTGTAGCCTTACTGATTTTCCTCTGCTTGTCCTGTCAATATTGAGACAGGGAAGTTAAAATTTCCACTATATGATGTAGTTGTTTATTTTTCCTTGAAATTCATCATTTTTTGTTTCATGTACTCTGAAGCTCTGTTATTATATGCAAAAATGTATACAATTGTTATATTCTCTATGTTTTTGTTTTTAAAATAGCTTTCTTATACACATCATATAGTTGGGTCTTGTTTTTAAAAAATAGACTGACAATTCCTGCCCTTTAATTGCAGTTTAGATCTTTTGTATTTAATGTAATTTTTTTTTTTTTTTTTTTTTTTTTTTTTTTTTTTTTTTTTTTTTTGAGACGGAGTCTGGCTCTGTAGCCCAGGCTGGAGTGCAGTGGCCGGATCTCAGCTCACTGCAAGCTCCGCCTCCCGGGTTCACGCCATTCTCCGGCCTCAGCCTCCCGAGTAGCTGGGACTACAGGCGCCCGCCACCTCGCCCGGCTAGTTTTTTGTATTTCTTAATAGAGACGGGGTTTCACCGTGTTAGCCAGGATGGTCTCAATCTCCTGACCTCGTGATCCGCCCGTCTCGGCCTCCCAAAGTGCTGGGATTACAGGCTTGAGCCACCGCGCCCGGCCATTTAATGTAATTATTAATGACTAGGTCAAAATCTATCATCTCACTTTTGTTTTCTGTTGGTCTCTTCTGTTCTTTTTTCTTCTTGTCCTCATTTGCTGCCTATTTTGAATTATGTGAATTTAAGAAATTTTTATGTATTTCCACCATTGTCTCTCTATATCCTTTTGTTTGATTTTCTTTTGGGGGGTATTACTCTAGGATTTACGGTATGCATTTTTAACTTATCATAGTCTACTTTCAAATAATATTTATACCATTGCATGTATAATGTAAGAACTCTTTCAGTATTATATTTCCATTTGTCTCCTATCTTTTGTGATATTATTTTCATATATCTTACTTTTGCCTATGCTATAAACCCCATAATACAATTATTATTATTATTATTTTCTTTTTTTTTGAGACGGAGTCTCGCTCAGTCGCCCAGGCTGGAGTGCAGTGGCGCGATCTCGGCTCACTGCAAGCTCCGCCTCCCAGGTTCACGCCATTTTCCTGCCTCAGCCTCCCAAGTAGCTGGGACTACAGGCGCCCGCCGCCACGCCCGGCTAATTTTTTGCAGTTTTAGTAGAGACGGGGTTTCACTGTGTTAGCCAGGATGGTCTCTATCTCCTGACCTCGTGATCCGCCCGCCTCGGCCTCCCAGAGTGCTGGGATTACAGGCGTGAGCCACCGCGCCCGGCCGGAAGTGTCTTTTATATTTACTCTCACATGACCATTCGGATGCTTTTCATTTTGTTTTTTAGATTCAAATCACCAAATGGCACCATATTTCTATTGCCTGAAGAATTCTCGATTTTTGTTCGTTTGCTTGAACATTTCTTATTGTGTAGGTTTCGCTGATGATGAGTTCTTTCAGCTTTTTTTGTATGCAGGGGATGGCCCCAGGACCCCCAGGCAGATACCAAAATCTACAGATGCTCAAGTCACTTTACTTCAACTTCGTTTTGAAAAAGATTCTTGCTGATATAAAATTCTACATTGACAATTTTTAAATTTTAGGACTTTAAAGGTACTATCCACTCTCTTGTAAATTTTTTTTGCAATTTTATTAGGAGTCTACAGTAATTCTTATCTTTATTCCTCTATATATAATGTGTCTTTGTTTTTTGGATGCTTTTAAGATTTTATTGTTATTGATTTTCAGTAATTTGATCATTCTGTGCCTTAGTGCCATTTTTGTTGTTGTTATTTATTGACTGGGGTTCACTTACAGTCTCAGATTTGTAAGAATATAGTTTTCATTAAATTTGAGAAAATGTCTTTTTTTTTTTTTTTTTTTTGAGACGGAGTTTCACTCTTGTTGCCCAGGCTGGAGTACAATGGCATGACCTCCGCTAGGTGCAATCTCCGCTCACCGCAAACTCTGCCTTCCCGGGTTCGAGCAATTCTTCTGTGTCAGCCTCTCGAGTAGCTGGGATTACAGGCATGCGCCACTACGCCAAGCTAATTTTGTATTTTTAGTAGAGATGGGATTTCTCCATGTTAGTTAGGCTGGTATCAAACTCCCAACCTCAGGTGATCCGCCCGCCTCGGCCTCCCAAAGTGCTGGGATTACAGGCGTGAGCCACCAAGCCCGGCTAAACTCCCATTAATTCTATCTAGTGGAAGTTTTATGTCAGATAGCGTAATTTTAATCTATAGAATTGCCATTTGCTTCTTGTTTGATGCCTTTTATTTCTCTCCGTTATATTCATCTTTTTGGAAGTCCTTAAGCATACTGATCACAGAACTCTTTAAACATTCTTTTCTTTTTTTTTTTTTTTTTGAGACGGAGTCTCGCTCTGTCGCCCAGGCTGGAGTGCAGTGGCCGGTTCTCAGCTCACTGCAAACTCCACCTCCCGGGTTCACGCCATTCTCCTGCCTCAGCCTCCGGAGTAGCTGGGACTACAGGCGCCCGGCACCTCGCCCGGCTAGTTTTTTTGTATTTTTTAGTAGAGACAGGGTTTCACTGTGTTAGCCAGGATGGTCTCGATCTCCTGACCTCGTGATCTGCCAGTCTCGGCCTCCCAAAGTGCTGGGATTACAGGCATGAGCCACCGCGCCCGGCCTTAAACATTCTTATGTTAATTCAATCATCTCTTTAATTTCCGGTTCTGTTTCCATGGACTGATTGCCCTACTGGTTATTAGCCACATTTTCCTGCCCCTTTATGCGTTCAGTAATATTTTATTGGAGTCTGGCCATTGAAGAATTTTATATTTTTGAATGCCATAAATATATGCATTCCTATTAAGAGTTTCATAATTTGTTCTGCCCCTAATTTATGTTGCCCAGTTTACCTTTCAAGAGTTACTCTTTCAGCTTTTTGGCTGGGCGCGGTGGCTCAAGCCTGTAATCCCAGCACTTTGGGAGGCCGAGACGGGTGGATCACGAGGTCAGGAGATCGAGACCATCCTGGCTAACACGGTGAAACCCCGTCTCTACTAAGAAATACAAAAAACTAGCCGGGCGAGGTGGCGGGCGCCTGTAGTCCCAGCTACTCGGGAGGCTGAGGCCGGAGAATGGCGTGAACCCGGGAGGCGGAGCTTGCAGTGAGCTGAGATCTGGCCACTGCACTCCAGCCTGGGTGACAGAGCGAGACTCCGTCTCAAAAAAAAAAAAAAAAAAAAAAAAAAAGAGTTACTCTTTCAGCTTTTTTAGAGCAAAGGTAGAGGTAGACTCACTGTCAGGCCACTCCCCACTACTAAGACATTAGCCTTTGGGGTATTTATTTAACACTCAATGTGTTCTACTCATTTTCTTTCCCTCTGGCTTCGAGAACTGAAATGATTCCCTGACTTGTATGAACTCGGGATTTTTCAGATTTTGCTTCCCTAGTAATAGGTCTTTGCCTAAACGTGCTTTGCCCAAACTTGTAGAGCTTTACTGTACCCATGACTAGATTAGCATTCAAAGCCCCAAGGGGCCATCCTGGCTAACATGGTGAAACCCCGTCTCTACTAAAAATACAAAAAACTAGCCGGGCGTGGTGGCGGGCGCCTGTAGTCCCAGCTACTCGGAGGCTGAGGCAGGAGAATGGCCT